>NW_009911854.1:0-22884 GCF_000696875.1 Nestor notabilis
GTGTGTGTGTGTGGAGGGGTGAGAGCCGACATTCCCCGCTGGGAGTGCAAAGGGGGTTGTGGGTTCGTTACGCTTTAGGGCTTGGGGAGCCCTCAGCACACGGGGGATGGCGGGTTGGGTGCAGCGCCGGGCAGCAGTGACCCGACGACGGCCGTGTCCCTCATCCCGCTTCGCAGCCCTGTGGCCCCTGTCCCGCGCCTCTCGGGCAGGTGTTTCACAAGGAGATGGAGGAAATACGAGCATAAAACGTGGTGTCACTCGGGCTCCCAGAGGCTCTTGCCAGGCTCTCACCTGCAGTGCTGAATGTGGTGGTGTGTGAGTGACGGGTGGTGCGGTGGTGATGTGTGAGGCTTCGTGTCTCCCCAGCCTCCCTTTGCACTCGCTGGTTCAGCTATGGATGTGCTCGTTACCCGTGCTTACATCCACCTCCTCTCGGAAGTGTGCAGTAACTCCTGCGACTCTGAATGAGTAGCACCACATCCTACAGCTTAGGTGTATGTTTCCGAAGTAGCCCCGAGTACGATGTGTATTTCCTCGCTGCACCAAGGCGCGTCCGGTCTCCTCCTGCTACTTGCCGTTCCCCAAATAATCCCATTTGATGTTTCCCCAGCTCGGCAGCATGAGAGGCGATTCCTCGCCTTTAATCATCTCCCTCGTCCTCTCAGCTCTGCCTAATTACACGGTGCCTGTCCCGGGGTGGCTGGATGCGCGGGTGCTGCGGGTGTACCACTGATTCACCTCCTGCCAGTACTGTTGCAACACGCCCTTTCCTTCATTACAGCTGCATATTGATCAGCGGCTCTCGCAGAACCACCCACGATGTTTCTAGGACTTTCCTGCAATTACGAGAGCTCCGTGGGACACGGGAGTTGCGTTTTCCCCTTTCTGCTCTCATTGCTTTGCATTAATTGGGAGTGGACTTTATGCGCTATTATATTAGCCTTGCCCTTAGCTCGACTGAATCTCCTTGAAGTCCTTCTCAGACTTCTTTGAATTTGACTAAACCAAATCACTGTCTGCAAACAAGTCTTGCTGCTCACATCCAGGTCTGGCACATGAATATGTAACTGGAAAAGAAGCAGCAGGATATACAAAGACGTGTTTCGCATTCGCTGAGCGTCTCCGAAACAAAACAGACGGTTTGGTTAACTAGAAATTATACCCCAAATTACAACTCCCAGTTTGCTGTGGGACTTTCAGACAGGCATAGTTTAAACAAGGAGCAGTTTACAAAGAAAGAGTCAAACTACTTTGATTAAAGTCGCTGAATTCCTGTATTTTTAACATGCCCAACTAACCAGCACACCTCATTGCAAAGTTATTTGAATGGCAGGAGGAAGAGCTTCCACACTTCTTCCTTCTCCAGCCGGTTTAATTTAGCTATAGACCCTCGAGATGCTGCTTGTGACTATAAGTGAAAATTTGTCAAAGTGAAGTACAGCCTTTAATTAAACCCCCTGACAATCCTCAGTTCTCAAGTTTAAGGTCGGCTGAACCCTGAGGCATCCCTCATCTCATCAGAAATGCACTGGTTTGAACAGCTTTCCCTTTTCTCCCTTCCCTTCCACCCCGAGAGCTGCTTTTCTGACAGTATCAGGGTTTTTTTGTACCTCCCTGCCCAGTGTTTGCAGAGGGACCTTTTGTCTAAGGAAAGTGAGTGGGAAAGGGGGATAAATTTGGCTGCCAGGGAGCGAGCCCGTGGCCAGGGGGGCAGGTGGCACGTTTGTCCCTTGTAAGGGCTTGGATCTTCATGTTGCCTTGACTGCCCGTGAGTGCCAAGACATCTCGGGAGCAGCTGGAAGCAAGACCAGAGTCTGTGTTCATGAGTCACCATGTTCTGGTGGTTCAGTGAACACGCAGTCCGGGGCATAATGGTACATGAGATAAGTCAGACTCTTGGGTTTTTTCTTTCCTAAAACCGTCATTTTTTGTACTTTTTCTCCTGTTCTCCCTCAGAGACATTCATTTGTATGCCTCTGCTCACCTGAGAGCGGAAGCTCAGTCTAAGCAGCTGAGGATGTCAGGGTGAACCCCCCTGCGTTGTCTCTGTCCACTGTGCACAGCTCCATCTCAGGCAGAAGGCCACACCATCCTCAGATGTTTCTTACTGCCTTTGAACACTTGTCCACACCTCCAGCTTTAACAGAGAGCTGTTTAAGTCAGGACTCATGTGAAGGACGGAGTTATTGCAGCTGTCACAAGAAAGCGGGTGTCCAGTTTCTCATCTGGAAACAAAGCGTGGCCGGTCCACCTGTTCCTCAGGGGAATGCTCTGCTCATGGGAATGGCATGTGGGAAAGAAAGGCACCACACGGCTCATCGCGCTCGGACCGCGCGAAACCATAAGCCAGGAATGTTTTTCCAGTCTTCGGTAATGGGTGGAATATTTAGTTGGTGTTCAAAGCGACAGACACACTCCAAGTAAAAATATGGCTGGATGTTTTCATCTGTTAGACCATGTTGCTGCATCAAGATAAGTGATAATTGGGCTGGAATATGAGTATTTTGTGTTCGCTTTTCTTTGCCTTCTTTTCTTTGGTTAGTTGTTTTTTGAGACTTGGATTGTGTTTCCACCCTGTTCCACAGCAATCATCTTTGCTGGAGGTTTACCTCTTCCAGCCTTCTTTCTTTGTCCCCCACCCCAAGAAAGTCAAGATTCACAAAAACCTATGAAGTTTAAGCACATTTTAGGGAAGAAGTCAGGACAGCTGACTACAAGGCATGGACCTGGCACTCTTGCAGAGGGAGAGGAGGGAAAGGTGTGCAGTCCATGCGGGCCAGGGGCCAGGAGAAGACCCTTGCCCCAAGGCCTCGCTACAGGCCGGGGCAGCGAAATAGGGCAGGGATGTGGTGGGCATCTCACCTTGACAGAGCCCACAGCATCTTCTCTGGAGCACTGACCATTTTCCTGAGGCTGGTGTAAGTGGTTTCCTTTTTTCTTGCCCCTAGAGCGCTGTTCTGAAGTGATCCTGTCTGGGTGTTTTGTGACCAAGGTCTCTAGCAGTGCCAGCTGCCTGTTCCCTCTGCTACCTTGACTTGCCTTTCTCAAGCCACCTCCTCCCATCTCCTGTTCAAGCTGCAGCTCCTGCTAGCTGACTGTTGAGGTGCTGTATTTGCTGCCAATACACTATGTTACCATTTTGTGCCCCCACTCTGCCTTCAAGAGCTCTCTGAAACCCAAAGAATTTAATTTAATTTTTAGGGTTATTTAGTCCCATCATACCGGTAGTAATTGGTCAAGATGGAAATTTTTAGAAGGGAGAGCAAAGGGGAGCCCTGACATGCTGCTTCCCTGACCCTTTGCCCCTGTGGCAGGATCTGTGTTGCCTTCTTCCTGTGCCATGACACAGTGCTGGGGTAGGTGCTCATTTTGGCTGCCATTTGTGGAAGCAAATACACTAAAATCAAAATCCCAGTGGATTTTAGTTGTGTGGCATTCTGTGTTGCAGTTGAAGAAGTGGTTAAGATAATTCCCAAGTAGCAATTACTGCAAATAAAATAGTTCTCAAGATTTGGTTACATGACTCTCTGTGAAATAATGTCAGTCAAAGTTCTAGTTGGTAAAATGGGGAGGGGGAGAGGGGGTTCAGCATACACTCATGAATTCTGATCAATTGGCTTTTAGGTCCTACCTTGCATACCAGTAGCTGGCTTTTGGAAGCAGTGATGATGTTCTACGCGCTCTCTAGAATTGCACCAATTCAGGATGCATCTCTGCAATGCAGTTCTTCCACATTCTTCATAGGACCTAGCAAAGCCTGTGGAAATCCAGGATTGATCCATCCTCTGAAGGCAGACCTTTAGTTTTTAAGGCAGTGCAATAATATACTGAATCTGATTTAAGAACACCATTGCAGTTTTTAATTTTAAGCTCTCCAGTGGCCACGATGCATTTATAAAACAGTGAAAACACTAGTTTTTTAAAAAGACGTGGTGAGGCATTTATGAAAATACTGCTAGACTTCCTAAATTACAAAGTGCAGACATCTGAGGCATGGAATGACTCCACCTGCCTCATTGCTCTTAGGAACCACTCCAAAATAATAATTAAAAGCATTTGCTCTCGGCAAGAATTTGCATTGCATTAACTTTTTCCCACTCCTCCTCAGAATGAACATTAAAGGCAAGGCCTGAAGCTTGTGCTTTCACTGACTAAATTAGGCTAAATATTTTGTAAAACAGAACCATTTCGTGAGCAGGCTGCATGTGAAGTATGACTATTTATATCTTCAGATGCTCCCATTCTTCAGTGTTCTTTTCGCCCTCTTTTCCCTTGCTGCTGTTCTCTGAAGTTACCTGCCCTCAGCCAGCCTGTGAGGAAGGAAGGAAGGAAGGAAGGAGCAGCAGCTCCATACCTGTTGCAAGAGCAGCAATAAGGCACCACCATTTCAGGGCAGGGTCATGTTGGAGAGCACAGAGCACCTAAGAGACTTACCAATGTTTTGGTTTGTTTCCCCTTTCCTGGCCAGGTTTAATAAACATTTCAGGATAGATGGAGTCCCGTGTTGCTTACAGTAGCTGGACCTCTCGGGCTGTGCGCTGGAGGCATCTGAAACCCTCAGCCAGGTTCACGTGGTATTCTGCTTTTCTGTGGGGTCTGGGAGTGCAGAGTTGATGTTTTAGGCACAACTCTTGCAGTAAGTTGAAGCTTGGCGAGTCCTCTGTGAGCCCCTACCCTCAGGCCTCTGGGGCAAAGCCAAGGGAGGGGGATGTTTCTCTCTTGTCCTTGGTCTCCACAGTATGTAGTTCCGAAGTGTGCTTTTCCATATTACTCAGCTTAATGCAAAATCCTTTCCTTAATACCATGGTGGGGAGTAAGACATGACCTAAGGACCTGCACTCACATTTCTAGTATGGCATTTTCACATGGCCCATGGCCAGAAGGGTCTGTACCTTACACCATGAGGAGGAGGGCAGACTGGGGGCATGCAACCACACAGCTTCCCAAGACTGAAGTTACCAGGGAGAGCAACTCCTTTCCCTCACCGCATCATGCGTGAGTTTCAGCGCAGTGAACAGGACTGGAGCAGGGGTCCTGTTTCAGGAGGAACCGAGTTTTGTGCTTCTCTGCAAGCCCAGAAGCAGGAGCTGCTCTCACAGAACCTTCCTCCCTGTGTGAATCACAGTGAGCATCGAGCCATTGAAAACACCAGAGACCATGGGGGCAGGTGGTGCAGCATCTTCTCCCAGCAGCCAGGGCATGCCACTTGCTCAGGTTAAGACAAGTGTGTGAGTTTGTCCCTCTCGCCCATTTTTCTCCCTTGTGAAAGGGGTCATTTGGCTCCAAGGTGGCATCTTGAGTTTGTTGCTTTGTAGGTGGGTCACAAGGGTTCTGTGCTGCAGGCCTCGGGGTGGCAGGGGAGCCAGGCCCCCTTGCTGCCTCCATTCCCCCTTGCTGCCCCCTGCACCCCCAAGTTCCCTGGTGAGGACTCGGTCTGTTTCTCTTCCAGTTGAGCAGCTGGTAATAGTTGCCAGTTAGCTACAGGACTTCTGCTGTGGGGTTATAGTACCATCAGGCTCTGGATATCAAGGCTAACCATGGAGTAGGGCAGAACAGCACTGTCAGAAACACAGAAGATGTAAGTCTGATTGAATTACTGTTGGTTTGGGTTTTATAAATTATATTTAATGTTGAAAAGTGAAGATAAGATAGAGACAAAGGTCATGAAATCAGAGAGGCTGGCTCATGGGTAATTAAGAACTGACTGTATGTCTTAAGCTGAAGCTTAAGAAAACAGTTCTTGGCAGCTGTAGAGGTGAACAGCTATTTTATTATTTAAACATTTTGTTTGGTTCAACCATGTTCAGGGTAGAGGCTTTCCGTGACGCAGCATCTGCCATGGAGCAAGAGAAAGAAACGCTGCTAGAAATGATCCACAACATACAGAACAGCCAGGACATGAGGCACATCAGCGAAGGTAAGCAGCTGCTTTGCCATGCCCTCCCAACTGATTCGAAGTCAGACAGCCCATGCCTTAGGGAGCAGCTCTGCTTGCATGTGTGCTGCTGGTGAAGGTGCAGGCCCTGGAGCCAGCTCAGGATTCCTGTATCCTGGGATCCCCGTTTTCTTGACTGTGTAACTTCAGACGCTGTTGTTCAGCCAGATGATATGCCATGAACATCACCATGGTGTATATGTGTGTTGTGGTTTAAGCTGAAACCAGGACAACATGACAGCCCATACTCAATTCACTGGCTTATTTTCAAAATCAGAGTAATACAGCTCAGCTGAGGGAGGGAAGTTGATGATAACAATGATGCTTAAATACAGTTTAAAACCCAGCATTTTAGTGACTTTGAGTTCTGCATAGGCGTGAGTGCTACACAGGGTACAGCCTGCAGGAACCTGATGATTAAGATCGTTGTCATGGTTGTGTGATATACAGCTTTAAATACGTTCCCTAAATGTATGTTTTATATCAGGTGCTTCAAATTGCTGGTTCATTGGCTTTTCAGGACCCTACATGTCAAATATGTTGTGTCCACGGTTTGGGGAAAACCTGTTTTCAGGTAATAGAAACCCAGTTTCTTCATGGCCCCTAATTGCATCTGGTAGCAGGAATCAGTTTTCTCTTTATGGCTGCCTGGGATGCTGCCTGAATCTCACCCTCACAGTGGCACAGAAGGGCCTTAACATGCCAGTTTGGTTAATGAATAATGTTTTCTGGGAATATTGTATGCTTTGCTTTACTGTGACACAGCAAGTGGTGTGTTGGCAGCGGAAGAGCATTGCTTACATTCTTAGGAGAGCTTAATGCCTCACTTCAAATCAGAAGATGCTTCTGCGAAATAGGTAGGACTCAGGCAGAGGCAAAAAACTCATTTCTGCCCCCTGGAAATCTTGTTGATTGCCACTTAAAAAAACAGCCTTGCTTATTGCTAAGTTGTAGCAGTTTGTCTTGAGGGGAGAAGACTTAAGACAGAAGAAATTTAGGTTAAATGTAAGGAAGAGTTCTTCACTGTGAGGGTGGTGACGCACTGCAGCAGGTTGCCTGGGGAAACTGAATGCTCCATCCCTGGCAGTGTTCAATGCCAGGTTGGACAGAGCGTTGGGTGACATGGTCTAGTGTGATGTGTCCCTGCCCTTGGCAGCGGGGTTGGAACTAGATGATCTTAAGGTCCTTTCCAACCCAAACCATTCTATGATTCTATGATGTTATTTGCACAGGAAAGTATTCCCCTGTAACCTAGAATATTTCCTCTTTTTCAATGTAGGTGAGAGAGAAGAGCTTAATTTGACAGCTAATCGCCTGATGGGCCGAACCCTCACGGTGGAGGTTTCTGTGGAAACCATCCGGAACGCCCAGCAGCAGGAATCCCTCCTGCATGCCACCAAGATGATCGATGAAATCGTCAATAAACTTCTAGATGATTTGGAAGACGCCAAAATCCGCTTAATGTCGCTTTATGGTGCGTGCACATCCGACGTGCCAGCAGGACCCATCGATCAGAAGTTTCAGTCTGTGGTGATCGGGTGTGCCATTGAGGATCAGAAGAAGATCAAAAGGCGGCTAGAGACTCTGCTCAGAAACTTGGAAAATTCGGAAAAGTCTATCACGTTGTTGGAGCATCAGAAATCATCTGTTCGACAGTCTTGCAACAGCAAACAGGATTAAACTGTCCTCTGGGCTACTTCTGGCAAACCGCAGGATGAGCAAAGCTCCATAAAAAGCACACAGAAGCTAAGGAAAACCAGATCTCCCTGTGCGAGCGCGCGCATAGGTACGCATGCACAGCACCAGAGTATCTTTGATTGCGAGGTGTGAGCATTTAATGGGTTTTGGTAGCATCAGCATTTTCTTTTGGCAATAAAGAATGCTCCTCTAGAGTCAATCCCGCTCTTCTGCAAGTTGTAATAGTGCTTCTGCTGAACTGTCAGGAACTGCCAAAATCTTTCCTCCATTCTCCTGGGTTGGTTTTGTTTTAAACTAAAGTTTGTTTGTCCTATCATGAGATTTCAGCTTTTCTCTGCTGTATACATAGCGTGCGAACTAGACTTTTGGGGACAGAAGACAAATCATGGCAATAAATCAAAAACTATTAATAAACTGTTGATGGTATTTTCATAAACCACACACTGTCCTGCTCATGACCACATGTAGTTGAGTAATTTTGCACTGTTTATAAGTAGATCAGAGTACTTCCAAGACACAGACTCATACCTCCCGTTTGTAACTGAGGAAGTGAAAAGCAACGTATTCACAACCAAGGCTAGAAATGAGCTCCAGGTCCCGTGCTCCACTCTTCTGCACCTGCCCAGGGAGGCTCGTGGCCTCCCACCACCTGTAGTTCAAGGTTGCCCTGTAATTTCAATATAAAGGGAATTGTATTTTATCAGCTACTCTTCCACACATTCAGTTTGCATCATCACCTGTGAAGCTGCAGAGCAGAACAGCTGAATTCTCTGACACCATATTCGTTCCTTGTGTAGGATGGGAGGTGCCAGGGCTGTAAACCCCCTGTACGCGTGGAAACACGCTGTGGTTCCAGGAACTTCTTGGGAATCTCAGGAGCTGTGAGGGCACCAACACTGCGTTCTATTCGCAGAAACGGCACTTCAAGGTGGCGCTTTCAAAGAGTGGAAGTTCCAGCTTTGAGACTGGGAGAAGTTTCCTTGAATTTGGTGAGATTAATTTTATCATTCCACTTCAAAAATCACTGCTTATATTCATGTGGTTTAGCTCCTTGTGAATTTTAACAAGCAAAGTAAATCTTCCAGCTAACAGCATTAAACACCTTGAAAATGATGCACAGCGGGGTTGTTCTCAGGAACTGTGTTGTGAAGTAGTCAAGTTGAACATAGCTTAGTGCTTAGAATATTCCTTCAATATTTGGGGGATTTAAGGCCGTTATAAGATAATTCAGGCCAAAAGCGTTAAGGGTTTTTAGTTTTCCTTTTCAGATCCTCCTCATTGTACCAATAGCTATTCTTTTTTATAGCTCTTGTGCAAGTGTTTCTGTTCTCAAGGACAAAATGATCACAACCTTTATATCTAGAGGTGAGTTAAGACTGCAGGTTAGACTTACGTGACCCAAGTTACTTGTTTATTTTTACTATTCTTTTTGTTTGCCTTCCACTTCCCTAAACCCCACATTACATGACCCCCAGGAGGTCTGCAGTACAGCCATCACTACCCTCTCCTGTGCTTTAGTCCTGCATGCTGACATGCCACATCCAGTAAAGATCCCACAGATGTGAACAATCCAATTTTAAAACCACTGACACTGTCCAAAAAGTTTCTTTCACACAGTTAATGCATGTAAGACACAGCAAAAGACACTCTGTTTTCCTTTTAAGGCTGTAGTTACTTCGGGGGCTGTCCAGCTTCCCCAGGCTGAACACAGAACAGCTGCACAGTACATAAAACCCACCCAGATACCATCAAAGCTTCACTTTTCTCAAGGTCTTCACTTAGTTGTAGTTAAGCGCTTCCCTGACCTAAAACTTCATGACCATAAAAATGTGAGTTTTCTCACCTTTCAAGATTCTTTCTTGCCTAAAACATTGCCAATTAATCCTTATTGGGGTGTTAAGCAAACAACTTGTTTTCCTGTGTGAAAAACCACATGCAGAAGGAACTAGGAGCATACTGCTTCCCAGATTCCTCAGACACCTGGGCGAAGAGGCAGGCTCATGCCGAGTTCTGTTTTACTACAAAAGAACACAAAACCCCAACCACCAGTGAGCATTTACCTGTTTCTTTTCAGAAAACGCATCAGGCACCTTTGATATATTAGTAATATTTTAATGCCACTTCCAATGTCTACAACCATTCACTTAAACCTTGTCACTGCATTAGCCAGACCAAGGGTGAAAACCAAAGTGACCGGAAAGCACAGAACAGAAATCCGTATTTCATATTGGAACCGTGTGGTGAAGAAGCCGGAGGCAACAGCTCAGAAATGGCCTTTCTGCTAGGTGGGGGTACCTAATGCGCTGCCTCAGATCCCAACTGCTCCCAACATATGGGCCGGAATCAGGCAAACAAGTTTTCTGAGCAGATTCAGGCTGCACAGCTACAGGGTTAGAGCAATCTTTTGAAACAGGCTGACAATTGAATATAACCACGAAAGAAAGAAAGACTTGTATCAGACCAAACCATAATGAAATAAACATGTTTAAGTTGCATGATACAACTAATATAACTTTTGTAACAAGAGAACATCAGAATTACCTCTAAGGATTTTACAGGACCAGCAGGCACAGAATATTCAGTTTTAAACATTTGTTTTCCACTTAAGGATTTACTGTAAGTTATGTTAAATTTTTTTTCCATAAAAATATATTACATTTACTTGAGATCATGACGGTGATAAAACTAGTTCTGAACATTATGTTTTGACCATTCAGATTCATGTGAACTTGCAAATAAGAGTAAGTCATTTACTACTAACAATGCATCTTCACCTTTGCAGTGAGAGCAGGATTTCTCCTGGTACAGATTCAGGCTGAACCACATTTATCTTAGGAAAAGGAGGAAGAACACTCATCCACAAATTATTTATCAGTATTACCTACTACTAGAAACCTGAGAATGAGTCTAGTTCAGCACTGGGACTCACCTGGCCTTGAGATTGACACTTCTTTGACATGGAACTGTTTGAAAGTTTCTCGTAATTCTATTACAGCACCTTTCACCTTAAATTTAAGCATTGCTGCATTTTTTCTTCTCTAATTTTGATTACATTTCACAGAGAAGTATTTTCTTCTCTCAGTACTGTTTGAGCATTAGAAAGAAAATTGGCACAACTGTTGCTTCCTCCAGGAAGATGGTAAGGTGGTTTTGATGAAACCAAGCTCGTTGCTCTCTGGTTTATGCACCATTAGCGTGCAGATACTGCAGCTTCAACCAGAGGTCTATGATTACATTTAGAGAAGCAGCAGGGGTCTAGGTAGCGCCACCAGAATCCAAGCAGCATGTTTGTTAGTTTGCTGTATGACTGAATTCCCACAAGAGGGTTCTGCAGGGCAAATCATTCACTCGAGTTATTAACTGGTAGCTACCAACTTGAAGATGAATTCAGAGGTTCAAAGTGCGTGTATGCTCAGTATTGTGCAGGTACCCCTGTGTAACTACAGGCAGTGCAACGTGGGCAGCTGCTCAGTTCCCTTTGGTATAACATACAATTGCAGAAGCAACGCAAAGGGAAAGCTACGTGTTGGATACGTTGTGTAGCCCAGCAATGGAGGAGGGAAAAAAAAGATGACACATTTTACTGAAGCATAAAAAAATTCATCAGGAAATCAAATGGCAGTATGGTAACGCAGGCATTTTGACTAAAAATGGTAAGCGTTGCTGCACAATTGTCTGAAGTGGAATACTGCATTTTCTTTTTAAATTAACCACACATCCCCCATGCACAAAAATCTTAGTGTGCTCAGTCTTACAGCTCTGAGATTCCTTATTTCCAGTTGCAAACACATCCCTGGCATTACAGCTTTGCATCAAGCAATGCCCCACTTCCTGGGAGAACACCCATTCACTGAATGGACGCAACACGGAAACGAACAGGGGCTTTGGTGTCGCACTTACTTCGCTAAGGCTTTAACAATTACAGAAACATTTGGTATTTTAATGAAACGCTTTGAGTGGAGATGAGGCCAGTGTTTGCAATAAAAACTAATGCGGGTGCTAATTGTCTAGGTGTGCCTCTGCATCCAAAAGGCACAAGTTCCTCCCACTGAGGAGTGAGGTGAATACCTAAAGATTCCTGCAATGCGCAAGTCATCTGGTTTCCATCTCCACACTAACCCCAGTAGGATAAAACAACAGATTTTCAAGCAGTGCACATGCAGAACACTCCCCAGAAAAATGCTAATGGGGACAGTCTCCACCTCAAGTCGTTCTCACTGGAGAACAAGCACTGCAAAGTCACAACAAAGAAAGAGACACTTTAGACTTACAATGGGAATGGAATGAAATGAAAGCTCATTGTTACCCAATGCTGCAAGTCTATATTCCTGCGTTATAGTGTGTGTACTGAATTTCAACATATCCTAAATTTTGCAAGTCTGTCAAGTCTCCACCTATAAAAACTTCTACTCGGTTTCCAGTCCTTAAAACAGTGGTTTATAATGACAGACCTTAAATACAAACGGCCTAGGTAATAGTATGACGTCTACAGTATAACAAGTAATAGTACAAATGGTCATTATATGTAATACAGACTTATTTTTCAGTACTCTATACAAACAAGGCAAAAAGGATGTTTCAGACACTCTGTGGCTTGTTTCTTTTTCAAGACAAATTAATTAAAGAAGGTGAAACGGGCAGACAGACAACAAAATGTGAAAGCTTCCATATTAAAAACAGTTGTCAAAACTCTTCACACATACACTCTATCCTACACCCTGAAGTTGTAAGGCGGCCCCACGACGTACAATCATAAGTCTTATGCTAAGTACCTTACTTCTGAAATTGAGAAGACCAACAGACTCCATTTATACATACATATATACAGGGATTAAACACACTGGTTAAAAAACAAAGGCCTTTATCCAGGAGAAACTACAGGAGACATTACGGTGAAGTACACATAGTTTGCTGCACTAGCAAAGGGGATTGAGTGCCTTGAAGGCCACCTTAGTGCCGGCAACAGGAGATGCTCTAACAGCTTGTCAAAGAAACAACAGTACTCAGGAGAAAGTCTAACATAAGTAAACCTAACATACAGAGTTCAGAGATCTCTGGTGTTTGTGCATAATTCACCAAACACTTCTCTCCCTGCAGGCAGTGGCAAAAAGTACATTTCAGTTTTCATACTCATTGACTTAGTAACAAAGCAAGTCAAGCTTCCTACATGAATTCACACAGTGAAAAGCCCTTCCTCCAAAAATATATAGGCTTGCTCAACCCATTTTCACTCTCATAAACCGTTTACAAAACTATTAAAACTCTGAACTCTTTCAAGCAGCGTATTTTGCATTTGTCACTGGCAGGTTTGTTGTAGAAATCCTAGAAAGTTAAAACTATACCATACAAAACCATGTAAACAAACCAGATACTTTTTACAAGGCATGCGTGCTCCTGAAGAGGATTTAAAAGTGTTTATTTTTGGTCAATAGAAGATACCTTGCTTAGCATTTTTAACAGCACCGTAGTGATTTAGGAGCCTAGGCCCATATTACTTGAATTTAGATTTGGACTCCTGAACATCTAAATCAATTCTGTAGAGTTATTTAAGCACTTTGAACAATTTTTGCCATGTCTCTGATCTTGCAGAATCAGATTTTCTGTAGCCAGCAGCTAACTTTGAATGTGAAATGACATTCAGGAACATCTCACAAATGTCATTCGGTCACCAGCTACAAGTTTTTGGATCCTCCATGACTTAGGTTATGGTATCTATGAAAAAATTTTCCAGAGAAGATAAATATTTTGTGACACCATGTTGCGAGTTCCTTTTTCATAGACAACACAGGATACAACAACCGAATTTGAACAGGAATATGATATATGTTTCTTCTGAATAGCTATTAGTGTCAAAGATTGTGTTATTTGTTCAACTGGTTAAGACAGAGAAAAACAAAGTTACAAAAACATCTGTAGCACAGCGTTAAGTTAAAAGGAGCATTTTTGGCACCATACATTTTTAAATCTAAGCTTTTAGGCCCAAAGTAGAGCAAGTTAAACATACACAGTGGCAGCTGGGAAAGCCTCATCTGAAATGCGACATTTTGAAAGTAAACTTTTTTTGGAAGATGCTATTTTATGATCATTGGCTGATCTCCAAGGAACAAATACACTGGAATTTAGTCTAATTATTCATACCAAACATTTATATACACCTCAGCGCTCGTGTATATAATACAAATATATTGCACCAACAAAACTGCCAGAATCCATATAATACAGTCAGACATAAAGAGTGTCTTCCTTTTGATCTTCATTTATCTTCTTAGTGTCCTGTCTAACCAATTCTAATGTTTTCTTTGAAATTTAGCTGCAAGGTTGCTACTTTACCTTGGGCCATAGTGTTATAGTGTCCTGGTTTCAGCTGGGATAGAGTTACTTTTCTTCCCAGTAGCTGGTGCAGTGCTGTGTTTCAGCTTTAGTCTGAGAACAACGCTGGTAACGCACCAATGTTTTAGTTGTTGCTGGGAAGCACTTACCCTGATCAAGGACTTCTCAGTCTCATGCTCTGCCAGTGAGGAGGGGCACAAGAAGCTGGGAGGGAGCAGAAACAGGACACCTGACCCAAACTAGCCAAAGGGGTGTCATGCCCATGTCATGCCCAGTATATAAATTGGGGGGAGTCACCCAGAAGGGCAGATCGCTGCTTGGGTTGGGCTGGGTATCGGTCGGTGGGTGGTGAGCAATTGTACTGTGCATCACTTGGGTTTTCTGAATTCTCAGTTATCTTTGTTTTTGTTCCCTATTTTATCAGTATTGTTATTGTTGGTATTATTCCTATTATCACTATACTTCAGTTATTACACTGTTCTTATCTGAACCCGTGGGGTTTACATGCTTTTGATTCTCCTCCCCATCCTGCCTGGGAAGGAGGAAAGGGGGGTGGCAGTGAGCAAGCGGCTGCACGGTATTTGGTTGCTGGCTGGATTTAAACCACGACAGACGGTCTGTACCTATACTTGTAAGTATTATCCTTGTGCTAAATGTGCTTTGCAATTCAACAATACCTAGTTCATAGCTCTGTAAATAATTCCTTGAAGCAGCAGCTTGCCTAATTTATACGAAGTGCACGGGGCAGCCGCGGTTCTGTGTTTTGCCACCAGGTGTCTCACTCCCCACACCCAAAACCACTGCATCAGCAAGGTTATATAAATCCACCCTCTCTGAAGAATCCCATAGGCACAAGATTTGCTAAAGCACTGGTAAAAATACCTCTACAGCTGGCTTTATTCTGTATTCAATTGCACAACTTCATCCAATTCACTGGCTTGGGTTTTTTTTCCTCCCAAAGTGGTCTAAGGTATGCTGCAGTTGCTGAAAGGACTTCTGTTTTTCTTGGTCCTCTGTTTGTTTGGTTTCAGGTTGATGACATCTCCATTAAGAGTGCTAGAATTTTGGTTGGAGTCACTCCCACCATCTGTGTTAAAAACACCTACAGAATTTAGACAAGAAAAGTATTTGTATTTCTTTACTTCCTGTAGCACAATACATTAACGCTTCAGACACAACTCTTACTACACCATGGTAGGGCACCTCAAACGCATACTCTAGTTTTTAAAGGCTTTTCCTATTTCTGGGTCAATTTTGCAGCTAAACTTGAAGACGAGCCAGTTGGAATTACTAGCCAGGCAGTATTCAAAGCAGGTTTCCATCTATGTAATTGAAGGGCAGCATATGCACTCATCTGCATATGTGTATGCTACTAATAGCATGGTAACAAAGTTATGGTTAGTTGAGTAGTATAACAAAAGAAAAACATGACAATTTTAAAGTTGGAAACTTTGCTGAGATAAAGCTAAGGAAAAAAGCCTGAATAAAAGGGGGTGTTTTAAAAAGGAAAATAAATGCTCTGACTCAGAAATGCTTTAAAGAAGGACTATGGAAGTTTGGTATTCCCTTACAAAAGGCAGTTTACAAACACCATCTGATTACATGCCAGATTCTTTTCGTTGTGAGTCTCCTGTAAATCCACACCAAGATGAGTAACACTAATATTAATTACATTAAAAAATCCAGCAAGCATCCTTTCTCAAGTCCTTACACAATCTTCGTTTAAGCAAATTTAATAAAAGGGCACTTGCCAAACATTCACTAGAAACTTTAGTGCATCAGTTTGACAGTCGTAACTTCAGAGAGTTCTAAAGTTATTTTACAGAAGGAAAGGAGACAATATCCTAACATAGGAACATAATAGACACTGATTCACCTTGTATTAATTAACTCCATAAGGAAACAGGTGAGACTATAAGCTGTGATGGCACAAAATAATGTTTCTGGTTTTTTATAACAGTATACATACCGATCTTGTTACTGCTTGTATGTACTAGTTCTGGATCTTCAGCTGTCTGTTGCTTAAGCCTTTGAAGATATTTATCAGCTAAGTACTTAAAAACTGGAATTTAAAAAAAAAAAAAAAAAAAAAAAAGATGCTTAATCTTCCTATCAGTACGAATACCTCTGTATCAAAATTCTGTGGGGTGACAGGTTTGGCATGATCTGGTAGGTGATTCTCTCTCAGCAGACCTGTGTACCTGAGCAGAATCCAGGCTAGTCCAGAGTCTACCCAGGTCTTACAGCTGCAGTACTTGCACAGCAGATAGAAACAGTACTCCTATAATAAAGCTGGCACATACATTTTGCCAAATCTGCAAATTCATGCCACCTGGAACTTTTAAAAGTTATATAGGAATTTAACACACAGATTTTTTTGCAAAGTCTTAGAATAATAGCAGTCATGTAAAGTCTATTAATAAAACTTGGCAGCAACATTAATTAACTAATGCTACCCTCATTTGTATTGGGGTATAAAAAGTCTACCTAGGATTCTGGGGAAAAAAAACCACCACCAACCAACCAAACCAAAAGCTATAGAAGAATTTTCAGAACCTGTATGTGTTATGATTATTTACATTTGTAATTAATAACTCATGCAAAGATACAAAACATTTTACATTTTCTCTTGCAGATTCATCTTCCAAGGTGAATAATGTTAACAGAGAAGAAACAATTAGTTTACTATTAAGTTTGCCTGATTAAGCAAACAAGGTTATCAGAGACTCATATTTATTCAAACCTACCCCACAAAAGATAGTGACTGAATTTTGTAACAGTACCAGTACGAAATTATATATATACATTTAACAGTGATACTTGGGAACTAGTCAAATATCACCTGCAAGAGATCCAATCTTTTCATGTACTTTATTTAACTAAACTACTAAGTAATTCTTTATATTAATTATAGTCCATTCAACAATTTATATATTGTAGTAATTGAACTTATACATACAATTTTTTTTTTTTTTTCCAAAGCTCTGCTTTTATGACAGTCATTAGGACTAAGCAGCCTTAACACATTGGTACTTCTAAATATTGAAGCTATGCACTGATTGTGGAAGAGAAAGGAAAGACGTACACAAGGAAACGGGCCTAACACACCGACACCAAGTAATTCTAGCTATGTTTAAAGTGTGCTGCTAAGGAAAATCAAGAGGTTTACCAACAGCATGCAACAACCTGAGAAGTAACAGAGCAGCTCCAAACTGGAGCACTGTACAGCACTGCAGAGCAGAGAGCAGGACAGACACTCCGCTGCACCTCGTACCTTCAGTTACGTTTAGGTCTTCCTTCACAGACGCTCTGTAGAACCTTAACTTTAGCTTTTTTGCCAGTGCTTCTGCCTCTTCACTGCACAACAGAAGAAGATTTTGTAAATACTAATTGGTATTATTTGTCAGCATTTATTCTTACAGACAAAATGCTTCATGGTAAGTTAAACATGGCAAAGTAGGTTGAGAAACTCAGTCAAAAAATAGTTGTTCCTTAATTTGTTTACAGTATCTCCACTATAAAAAGATGGTACTTTACATGCAGTTTCTCTGTAACCAAAAGTAATTGCATTTCACTATTTATTGACTTCATTAATTAAAATTCCCCAAGGGTTCAAAGAGAGGTGTCAGTGAAACCAAAAGGAAAAAGGCTGTAATTAACAGCACTAGAATCAGAACAATTACTACTGCAAAGTCAAAACAATAAAAAAAAAGTAATCCTTGGGTATACTCTAATGAAGCGATAGACTCTGCAATCAGATGAGTGCAGAGGTGAAATCAAGGATTACTTTTTTCTGTGAAGCAAAAGGAAACTTGTGCTAAATTTTAAGGAAAGGTTGAGGAAACTTATGAAAACTTCACCAAGGGAAATCACGGCATCAGAAAGATGATGTTACTGAGGCAGATAGGTTTTGTTCTCAGAATACTCCAAGTGACATACCATGAATAAAGGAGGAGTTCAAATGCAATTTTGCTTTTCCTTTGAAAAATCCTCAGTATTCTTTGCAGAGGGAGTAGAAGCTGATTTATGTCATCAATGATAGCAAACAGAGAACAAAGAAAGCCAGTGCGGGAAACAACAAAAAGAAGAAAGAATTTAAATCTCTTAGGAAGATGGTAGAAACAAAGAAGTGGAGAATGGTCGACTTTGTGCACTATTTTCTACATGATATGCTGTGGTAAGTAAGAGTTAGCATTTGTTAAGCTTTTTTGATGGCACGAATGAAATTGGTCATATATACAGAGGCAGAATGAACTGACAGCAAAATCTGTAAAGAAAAATGCAGTGAAGAAGGGGCGGCACCACGCACTTGGAGAGCATTACCAGCTATGGATTTCTATAGAGTTATAACGTTTTCATAAAAATGAGCAATAAAAACAAACTAAAGAAAAGTGAAGCAAAGAATATTAAGTTACTTTTCTAAACAACCTGTTTAATACTTCTTCATCATTTTAGCAAGCATTCACTAGGCAAACTAGACAACGTAACTTCATTGGCGCACAGCACAGTTTAACAGTATCTGTAAATTTTAACAGCAGAGAAATTTTCACGTTTAGAATTTCTGATCAAAAAGAGAGAAAAAAGACAGTGACAGAATTATATTATGGCACAACCAAACTCTTTCTGTTATTCCTCTATTTTTCTGGCTGACACTTCAGAGGAAGGCATAGAGCAAACAGAAAGCTCCTAGTTTTGCAAGCACATCTGCCCAAGCAACTACACTCACGCAGCAATACCTGTCACCTGTGCTCCTAGGGCACATTTTGATGCAGGGTATAGGTTTGACAACCAAGATACCGTAAGTCTCTACCACAAACTCCCATAAATTTATACATTCTTTAAACGTGGGCATACAGGGGGCATATATTGTTCTTTCAAAACAATAAGATAAAACTCCTACTTCTTTATGCAAGAGTCATCAAGAAGATCAATCTTATTCTGCACAAGAACTGTGGGAATGTCTCCAACTTCAGTCACAACTTTTTCCTTCCAGGTAGGGATTGCTTTGAAGGACTCTCTATCAGTTGTAGAAAACACAAGAACACAAGCCTGGGCTCCTAAAAGTATACAAATCAAGTACAAACACAAATAAATACAAATCAACCAACAAACAAATGAACAAAATTATCTATAAAGTATTTCAAATATGAGGGAATTTCAAGTTTCTCCCATAAAAGCGCACTATTACCACCACAAGTGGTGTCTTGTGTCAAAGCAATGGTCATAAATTACCCAGATGAAAATAGACTGCCGTATTATTTTGATCGTTATACCTATTTTTCATGATGGCTACGGGGCTGTTACCTTTCAAGCTATTTCCAGCATGCTGCATGTATGCAGGGGAGAGCGTAGGAGGGGGTGTGGAAAGGTTGGAAAAAAGGGAAAGATTTTTGCTTATTGTCCACTGTTTTGCAGACAGCTTAATGGAGGCCAGAAGGCAAATATTTTTCTGCATGCAGGATCTGTAAAGCACACGGAAAGTTATCCTTTGTGCTACAGTAATTCTGATGTTGAAAAGCAGAAAACTTAAAGACTTTCAGAGGGAGCTGTGATTACTTCAAGTAAATTGTTTAGTAGCTTTTTGGAGAAAATAAGTGTATTTCTAATTCATACTCATTCTATCACAGAACTATGATAAATTAAAGAAAGTGGTTTATACCATTTTTGTTACAGTTTTGTAACAGCCTTAACATATAATAGTTAAACCCCATAGATACCAAGAAGGTACTTCCACAGCTGACTAGTGAGTGGCCTTTGACGGTTCAGTAGCCCTTCGTTACCCTTAGGAATCTACTTTTCTTTGCATATGAACAAACAAACAATTATTTATATGCCTTTAATATATTTGCTATTTAGTAACAGAACGTAAAAGAAATAGATAGCTAATGTCTTTGAGACTAGTGTCATCTTGTGGTGAATATCACAAACTAATTACACATAGAATGGAAAAATATTTCATCAGTAGAATTTTTTTTGTCCGAGTTTAACAAAACTGTATTCTGTTTGTCTTTGTATTTCTTTGACACAAAGCACTCAAGTTCTTTTGTGAGGTTTTCTTTTATTTAGCTTTTAAAAGCCAAGTTCAGTCTATCTTTACAAAAGTTTTCCTGTGCTCTTTAAAATTCCTTCACATGCCATTAAGATCCAGTATGACTTTATACAGAGCAACAACTACCCTCAGAATTTCAAATCAAGCTCTATCAATAAAATAGTAGCAATGTAGCGTTCATTAATTTTCCTTATTATTTCTGTTCTAAAATTCTGTTTGTTTTCCCTAATGTCCGAACCATATTCTAATGCATGCAATTATTCTAATGCAATTCCACTTAGAATCCAATGAGATACGTGTAAAATTAATTATTCTTTCCAAAGCAGGTTAGTTTGCATTTGTCAATGCTGAATTTAACCTATCATCTGGCAAACCAGTTTAATAAAGCCTCACACATTCTTTGCTCTACTAGAGATGAAAATATTTATTAAAAGACTCTCACCATCTGTAAACACCACCTTGTCCAGTTTTAAGGCTAAGAAATCTATTGTGAAGTTTCCACTCTAAAAGACTTTAACTTCATCTCTCTCCTTCCACCCATTCCTTCTGAAGTCTAAAACATGGAGATAACTGGGCAATAGTAAGTTCAGAGGGCAAAGTTCTACCATATGGCAGGTAATAAGGGGGGGACTTACATCATCAGACCTCCTAATTTAATTTATATATAGCACATGTAGAATGCAATGGACAGGGACAGTAAAAATAACTCAGTCTTTTTCCCAGCCATTGGGTAATTAGTTTGTCAAGAAGTGAATCATGGAATCTTTGCCAAGTTGTTCATATCTCCCATGTTAAAAACCAAAACCGCAAGATTTTCACAACCACTGTTGTATGCAAAACAAGCCTAAACATGCAATTTGTAATTTGCTAAACAGTTGGACTGCCTTTATACGACTGAGTAATACCCTTTCCATTTTACGAAGTAAATACACTTTCCTCATTACTCTGGTGTGTTAACATGTTCAGGGCAGCCTGTACTAGCAACAGAACTATCATGCCTAGTAGACTGTCTTTCTGAGATGACTGGTGGATATTTTTTCCCTTGGATTAATTTCTAAGTGCCTCAGCCATAGCTTCTAGAACATTTACAAATACAAGTCTCACAGAATAAAACACTTCTAGAGGGAAAATGCAACTTTGTGTCTGACTGTTTGAATGGCTACCTTCTGTGAAGTTTCTGCACAGGCATTTCTCTCATTTTGGTGTATGATTTTTAAAGGGCACTGCTGATCATCCTGTATAAACTGGCATTTAATTAAGGCAAGGATTTTGCATGAAGGGGAAAAACATTTAAGAATTGAAAAAGACAAACTACATCAGGCTGTGCACAGATATGAAATTTCAACTAAAATTCTTAACACAGAGATAGGAAAGTATTTCAGAGATGTGCAGACAAACTGCCAAATGACAAACATGGTATATTCACCTCTGTAGTAGGCCTTAGTTATTGCATCAAATTCTTCTTGACCCGCAGTGTCCCATAACATTAGCCTGACGTCTTCATCATTAACTCTGAAATAAACACCACAGTTTTTTAATCCATACAGTGAACAAAAGCTATTCAAAACAACTGACATGGAAATACTTCAATTTCTACAACAGCAGAGTATTCCAGGTCAAACTGACCTTGATTTCAGCATAATGTAACTTCCTATTAATGATGGTTCACCTCTGTAACATACTACGGCAGCAGTCACTCAATTACATTACAAGCTCTTTACTGACAATCTGTATTACATATTCCTCTTCCTTTCCTAGACAGCAAAACAAAACTTAGGTACCTGAATAATGCTCCTTTTGTCTTTTTAATCATCTTACAGGCTTTATAGAATTTTCTTACTTCTCATTACCGTAGTATCTTCCATTTTATCAAACGTAATTGGGTATTATCTCTTTATATTGCACACAGACTAAGTCTATAGCATATTTATTTTCCACAGTAATTTTTATCTATATTGGCTAATAAGTTTGTGTAATCCTTTTATCATAAGCACTTCCATTTCTTCCACAAGAAATTAAAAAAAATAAAGATTAACAGGTGGTAGAATACAATGGAAACTTGTCAAAACTGTTAGTACAACAGAGGTTCCAAATTTTAATTAGAATTCTAAATCTTGGACAGAAAATAGAGCAATGTAATTTTAGCCCACATGCGAGAGAGAAAACAACTCCCTTTAGTGTGCTTCAGAAGCAGCAGGCCTGGTCTTCCAAGCCTTCATAAATCTCAGGATGGCAACACAACAAAGAAAGAAAGGGAAAGGTAAAAATCAATAGCACAGCAGCTGTTTAATACATACTGGATTTGTCTTTCCAGGAAATCTACACCAATAGTTTTCTTGTAGTCTTTTGTAAAAATCCCTTTGCAGTATCGCTGAATCATACTGGACTTCCCAACAGCTCCATTTCCTACTACTACCACCTTGATAGCCACCTCCATATCTTCTTCTAACATCTCTGCGTCTCAGGTGACTCTCTGGCTTATTCAGGAAACGACTGATTCTGTAAACAAAGCAAACAGCTATGTTTAGAAAAGCTCTGTGAAAAGAAAGCAGGAGGAAAGATGATCACACACATTAGGAATCACACAGTATGATTTATTTCCATCTTTGTCACAGGCTGCTTAAGTGACCTTGGGCAACCTCCTGTCAGGTAGTTGTAGAAAGCAATAAGGCCCCCCCTGAGCCTTCTCTTCTTCAGGCTGAACCCCCCCAGTGCCCTCAGCTGTTCCTCATAAGACCTATTCTCCAGCCCCTTCACCAGCTTTGTTGCCTTTCTCTGGACCTGCTCCAGCACCTCAATGTCTCTCTTGCAGTGAGGGGCCCAGAACTGAACACAGGATTTGAGGTGCAGCCTCACCAGTGCCCAGCACAGG
>NW_009911854.1:22901-24646 GCF_000696875.1 Nestor notabilis
TCCGGGCCCGCGCGACCACAAGGGTGCTGATCCAGGCCAGGATGCCGTTGGCCACCTTGGCTGCCCGGGCACAAGCTGGATCATGTTCAGCAGCGTCAATCAGCACCCCCAGGTCCTTTTCTGCCGAGCAGCTTTCCAGGCACTCTTCCTCAAGCCTGGAGCGTTCCATGGGGTTGCTGTAGCCCAGATGCAGGACCCAGCACTTCACACTGTTGAACCTCATACCACTGGCCTTGGCCCATCGATCCAGCCTGTGCAGATCCCTCTGCAGAGCCTTCCTACCCTTCAGCAGATCAATGCTCTTGCCCATCTTGGAGCTGCCTGCAAACTGACTGTTGGTGCACTCGATCCCCTCATCCAGGTCACTGATAAAGACACTAAACAGAACTGGCCCCAGTACTGAGCCCTGGGGAACACCGTTTGTGACAAGCCGCCAACTGGATTTAACTCCATTCATCACCACTGTTTGGGATCAGCCTTCCAGCCAGTTTTTCAGCCAGCAAAGAGTACACCTGGCCAAGCTGTGAGCAGCCAGTTTCTACAGGAGAACGCTGACCAGTTCTGCTGACCCCCTCATTACTTCTTCAAGAATCAAAAACTCTATCAACTTCATGATCAGTATGCCCAAGGTGGCGTCCAGCCACCACATCACCCACAGGTGAACAGGTCTGTTCACAAACAACAGGTCCAGCCTTCCCTAGTGGGCTCCCTCACCACCTGTGTCAGGAAGTTATCTTCCACACACTCCAGGAATCTCTGAGACTGTTTCCCCTCTGCTGTACTGTATTTCCAGCAGACATCTGGTAAGTTGAAGTCCCCCATGAGGACAAGGGCTATAGCAGCTGTGTCACTTCTCCCAGCTGCTTAGAGAATATTACATCTGCCTCTTTGCCCTGCTTGGGTGGTCTGCAACAGACACCCACCATGATACCTGCCTTCTTGGCCTTCCCCCCGATTCTTATCCATAACCACTCAACCCTATCATCAGCATCATCAAGCTCTAGACAGTAAAACCACTCTCTTATACACAGAAAGCCCTTGCTAGCACACCGACCCACAAACTCTGGCCCCAGGCTTATCTCTAGTGAGCCTGGTTTTAGCCCTTTCCCCCTTCAAATCTAGTTCAAAGATCCTGTGGTCTTCAAAACTCCTGTGTGAAGATACTTTCTCCCCCTTTGAGACAGGGGACCTCTTGCTGGCACACCTGGTGTCCTGTAGACAAGAACCCCAAATCCTGATGGTGACACCAGGCTCAGAGCCAGGCGTTGATCTGCTGGCTCTGCCTGTTTCTTCCCTCCTCATTCCCTGCAACTGGTAGGATAGAGGAGAACATTTCTTGTGCTCCTGATCCCTTAACCGGTTATCCCAAGCCCCTGAAGTCCCTCTTGGTTGCTCTTTTTGTTATAACTCCATCGCTGTGTACCTGTAAAAGCTAGGCTTTCCCCACCTTTTGCTGTGCCCGGATACCATCACAGTGAGACTCTGCATCTGCACAGCGGCAAATTTCCCCCCAGGAGGTATGTAAGCCGCCTTTCAAAAGACAAAATACACCTATTTTAAAGACTTTGCCCACACACAGGCACCCCGTGCTGGAAGAGCTGGGCTACCCGGTACCTTCGCTCCAGCTCGCTATGCAGATAACGTGTCTGGACAGCCTCTGGCTGCGCGGAACACCCGTGCGCGAACATTTCTACCGGGTATTCGGCAAACGCTGCTGACTGCGGGGCAGCCCTGCCCCGGGGATC
>NW_009911855.1:0-16726 GCF_000696875.1 Nestor notabilis
ATGAGTGCATCGTGGGGAGCCCAGCAATGGTCGGAAGCCTGTCAGTGAGGTGATGTGGTGCTGGATGATATGTGCACGACGGGCAGCTGTCACAGCGTTACAAGGATGATCCGTGGTGGTGAAGCATCGTGAGCAACATGGTGGGATATTCAAGTTCCCAATGGGTGAAGAGCAGGGATGGGGAGCTGACAGAGCAAGAAGCACCTGTATGAGAACCCACTGAAAATAAATCATGCACTTAAACATAGAAACCCTTATTAAAAGCTCATCTTTAAATCTAGATAATACTCCTAAAATCATTTGGCTTGCTCCTCACAAGTTTGGAAGGTGCATAGGTGCTAGAGCAATACCAGTTATCTCTCTCCTAATAGGAGGTAATAAGGGCTGAGGATTTTTGGCATGTTATATATGTATATACATACACATACCATGTATCTGTTGTTCCTTTGAAGCTGCTTGACCTGGTTTTCAGAAAATTGCAAAACCCATGGGAATGGTGGGTACATAGTTTTTTCTAAGACAACAGTTCCCTGTAAGTGGTTTTGAATGAAGATACAAAAGGCTTGTATTAGGTAGTAGCTGCTGTTTGAAGCTGTGTTTTCAGATGTGTCATCAAGCTCTCCTGGGTGAACATGATGCCTCTGTTAAAGCTGGAGTAACCAGACAGCTTTCTGGTGCCCAGACATGCAAGGTTTTGTAGTACAATCCGTATTACTTATGTTTTTAATGAAAACTGAAATAGAAATGGTTGATTATCTACTCTTAATCTTTCATAGAATCATAGAATTGCTTGGGTTGGAAAAGATCTTGAGATCACCCAGTTCCAACTCCTGCCCCGGGCAGGGACACCTCCACTAGAGTAGGTTGCTCCAAGCCCCCGTGTCCAAGCTGGCCTTGAACACTGCCAGGGATGGGGCATCCGTATTGCTCGATATAGCAAGTCTATTCTCAGCAAGTGCAAAATGCATTAGTTGAATACTAAAAAGCTGGAGAAAGTTTTATGCATCATTTTCTTCCAAAATCTTTTTAGTTGCTGCTTGGATAGTACCATGCAAAAATTTACTCATTTGATTTAAAACTTCACTCCTTTTGATTTACTCTTTTGGGTGATTTCAGGGGTCTGACCTCTTTTTTCTTTGTTCTTCCATTCCTTGTTCCTTGGAGACCATTAGAGCCAAACTCACAGCAAGACTGAAGGGTTGAATTTGGACTCGGGTGGAGCTGCTCAAGTCCAGTCACATAACCTCCACCATCTCCCTCCAGCCCTGTACCTACCTGAGAGAACATCAGTGCTCCAGCCTTTGCCAGTAGAGTTTCCTACATGTTTAGACCTTCAATTGTCTTCTGCTGCTCCAGTGGGGTGAGGAGCTTGGTGCCCGTGTCTGAACAGGGTACGCAAAATGGGGCTCTGCTCACCAAGGGCTGCTTCTGGATTGTGTGCTGAGGCAGTGTTGACTTCAGCACAAAAGGCAGCAACTGCAGCTGTAACAGTAGAAGAATTTGGGAAGGGAGAGGAGTATTGGGTGGTTAATTTAATCTTTGTGAGACTCATTTCCTGAATGATCTCTCTTACCATCATTCATTAGTCTGATCTGCTAGTACCTACTTCACTTGTTCTCTGGTTGGTAGCCACAGCAGAAGTGAAGGGATTCCGGCTGACTTTTGTCTGTCCTTGGCAACTGCATGCCAGGTCTGGATACACCATCACTGCCACCACTTTGTGGTTGCCAGGAGGTGATTCAGAGGAGTTACCTCAACATGAGGAGTTCTGACTTTACTCCTTGGCAGTCTTCCTCAGCTTCCCCAAATAACTGAGGGAGGCCACTAGGGTCAGACTCTTCCTCTGGACACCCCTTAGACTGGAACCTTCCCATTAACTGTAGGGACACTTATCAGCCTTTATGACAGCTGATGCAATTGTGTTTAATGAATCATCTGGTAATCAGAATAAACAGTTAAGATGCACAAACCGTTCAGCCAGCAGAGATCAGAGCCCAGGATTCCTACCTTTTCTCTTCACACTTACCCTTTATTGCCCTCGGTTGAAGCAGAGGTGATGGTGAATCCTCTCGGAGCTGTGGATTTCCTCATTTGGGCTGCCCATCGAAACATGTGATGAGACAGCCTTCATTCCTAAACTGTTGAATAATCATGAATTATTTTTCTCCCTCCTTGCTCCTACAAGCAGCAATTCCATGTTTGCAGTCAAAAATAATAGTAAAATTGCTTTCTCAGAACTTCCAGCTATTTCTTGGGTCATGACCCATCTTCTTTCTAATTGAGGAATCAAAAAGCATATTTAAAGCCTTTTGGTTTTAAATGGACTGAGTAATCTTTTCACTTTCATGAATTTCAGCAGTAATTGGGTTGTGGGGAGCTCTTCCCCGCTCTGCCCTACTGAAATAGCAGACTCTTCACATAACTTCTCTGTGTAGGTTCCTGGACATTGCCAACATGCACTAATTAGGATAAAACCCAACACAACACTTTACAATATGAGTCCATGTTGAAGAGTATGTAGCAAAATGATGGATAGTAAAGTAAAATAGGTCACTGAGGCTGAAGTGAAAGCTCCTTCTCCTTTTTTTGCTGTAGTGTTGTTGTGATATTACTATAAATCTTTATAATTGATTTGTCTCTGGTGTTCTTGAGTTTGACTGGGGAAGCATTTATGCTGGGGGGAACAAGAGCTTGTGTAACCACCCTGTACAGTTACAGTAATGAACAAATAAATCATTAGTTGTGTTCATGTGAAGGTTTTTACTCATCCGTATTGTATGTTTTCAAGTGTTTACTTAGAGCCATTGGAAACTGGTGGCTCTGTGATGCCAAGAAGTGTAAGGAAGTGCATTATTTTTGCAGGCTTATAGGAATCCCAGGTTGAAGGGACCTCACGTATCATCTGGTCCAACCTTTCTTGGCAAAGCATGACCTAGACTAGATGGCCAGCACCCTGTCCAGATGAATCTTAAGTGTCCAACACTGGGGAGTCACCACTTCCCTTGGGAGATTATTCCAATGGCAGGTTGTTCTCACTGGGAAAAATTTCTCTCTTGTGTCCAGTGGGAATCTCCCCAGGAGTAACTTGTGCCCATCACCCCTCATCTGTTCCATGGGACTCCTTGTAAAAAGGGAGTCTCCATCATCTTTGTAGCCACCCTTTAATTACTGGCACGTGGGATCAGGTCTCCCTGAGCCTTCTCCAGCTGAACAGTCCCAGCTCTCTCAGCCTTTCCTCACGCGCTACCCAGCCCTTGGACCATCTTTGTGGTCCTTCTCGACCTTCTCTGGTCCATTCACATCTTGTACAGCAGGACCAAAACTGAACGCAGTATTCCAGGGGTGGCCTGATCATCACTGAGTGGGACAGTGACATCTTTATGTCTGCTGGTGATGCCTGTGTTGATGTTCCCCAGCATCCTGTTGGGTTTCTTTGCTGCAGCTGCTCACTGTTCACTCCTATTGAGGAAGGAAATGACTTTTTTTTAGCTTCTAAATAGAGATATCAATAGCTGCTGGAGTCTTGTGCAGTAAATATATAAATTAACAAATAAAATAGAGAAGTTTTACTGGAATAGCTGTGCAGAATCAGTCTGTGTGTGGTGTTGCTCAAAAATCCATAGGAAGAAAGTGATTGTATAGATCCTGTTGGGAGAAGTAAGAGCTGACTAAGGCATTTGCATCGATTACTGCAGGTGGTTTGCTCATCAGAGAAAGTAGTGGTGTTCATATCTAAAAGGAGTCCCTATTAGGGGAAATCTTTCATTAGCTTTGTGTTACATCTTGGAGAACTAATGCAAAGCAAAAGTAAATGTTGTAAAGATACGTATGTGAGGGAAACTTCAGGCATGTGAGCGCTGTCTCAGGCGAACAGTGAAAAGCACAGCACTTCACCAGCTACTAAGAAGGGGAAACATGACTGGTACGGCTGAACCCAGGACAATCATGGAGTGGTTTGGGTTGGAAAGGGCTTTAAAATCATCCACTTCTAACCCCCTGCCTGTGTCAGGGATACCACACGCTAGACCATGTCACCCAAGGCTCTGTCCAACCTGGCCTTGAACACTGACAGGGGTGGAGCATTCACAACTTCTTGGGCAACCTTTCCAACTGAACCATCAGTGTAAGGAACTTCCTTATATCTAACTTTAATTTCTCCCATTTAAGTTTAAACCCATCACCCCTTGTCCTATCGCTACAGTCCGTGATGGAGAGTCCCTCTCCAGCATCCTTGTAGCCCCCTTCAGATATTGGAAGGCTGCTCTGAGGTCTCCATGCAGCTTCTCTTTTATTTATATTATAATTTCAACTTCTACTTTTCAAAAATCTTCTCTGAACTCCCTCATGACCACAAGAAATTATAAATCCTGTATTTTGGAGGGAGGCGGAGAAGACAACAATTTGAATAGCTGCCTTCGAAAACTTTATGACTGTAGTCTACAAGCACATCTTTATCTTTTAGCCTTTTGGTTTAAGATTATATTCTTGAGAATTAAATGGTCAGGTTTCATGAGCAGTCTGGTGTGTGTGTGTGAGAGACAAAGGCAAGAATCATAGAACAGTTTGGGTTGGAAGGGACCTTAAGATCATCCAGTTCCAACCCCCTGCCATGGGCAGGGACACCTTCCACCAGACCATGTCACCCAAGACTCTGTCCAAGCTGGCCTTGAACACTGCCAGGGATGGAGCATTTATCACTTTGGGCAGCCTGTGCCAGCACCTCAGCACCCTCACAGTAACAAAATTCTTCCTTATATCTAATCTGAATATCTAGATTAAAGGAAAAGATTCCTTAATTTGCTGGGGTGATGTTATGTGAGAATATATAAAATCAGGGAAAAGATTCCTGAATTTGCTGGGGTGGTGTTAAGTGGTGAGCAAAAGGAGAAAACGAGCTTTCTAGTAAGATGTGATGGTATGTTATGACAGAAGGTATACAGAACTCTCCAATAAAGGGCAGGGCTCACCCCACTCCCAATTCTGAGTACATTTTGAAGTTGTAGAGGATTTTGTTTTATCTCAAAATGAGCTAACTCTTTTGCTTACTTGCAGGTGTCAAAGATGGGTAGAGAACTGTCGAAGGGCAGATTTAGAAGATAAAACTCCAGATCAACTGAACAAGCATTACAGATTGTGTGCTAAACATTTTGAGACTTCTATGATATGCAGAAGTGTAAGTAAAAGCAAGCTCTTGTTTGTGGCACCTTGCAAAGTGTCACTGATGATTTTCATCAGAATGCTCATTTTAATCTTTGACTCTCTGAGTAACTGGTCCCTGGGAAAATCAATCCCTTGGTCTTATTTGGGATCGTTGTCATGGTCCAGGGCACCACACAGAAGTCGGTACAAAAGATGAGGTGGAAATGAGCAGTTGTGGAAGGAAAAAGCAGAGCTGCTCCGACTGGTTTAATATGTTTGTGGAGCACTGGTCTTTACTTCAGATCTTTCCTCATAATGAGCAGTGCTCATTTTGTTTATTACATAGATTTATTGTGTGCAAGTATGTAAGTTTGCATACCTCTATTTAAAATCATTAATGTGCTGTTACTGCAGTGTGTTCACAGTGTTACTTGGTTAAGTTACAGTCTGTTGTGGCCAAGAGCTTTAAGCATTCTTTGCATCTGTCAAGCTTTTGGTTCCTGTTGTATTTTATCCAGCTAAAATCGTGGCACTGTTTCTGATGAAATAATAGCTTTCAATTCTTCTTGTTGATTTTTAAGAGCTGAATTTCACTCTGATACTTAGGTAAAATCAGTCTTTTCGTTCCAAAAGATAATTCAAATACACAGGTCAGACCCTGAGCTCCAGGTGGTATTAGATGTGACAGGGTCTCTGATTAGTCAGCATCCCAGTTATGCACCCCATCAATACTGGGAGTTGTTAATCTGAAATGAAGCTTTATGGCACTCAGTTTGTTTAAAATGTGCTTCAGTCTAATGCCAGGTGGAGACGTCATCAGTTAAAATCCTGTACTTACTGGAATCAGCCAGTTTAGACAACATAAGTTTACAGTATATCCACATATAAATTGTTACTTAAAGTCTTTTTATTTAACTGCTAGAAACATTTACATGATCATCTAAAGCCTTTTCTTCTTCCTGCTCATTTGACAGGTAAATTTTCCTTCAGTATGATCTTCCACAGTAGTGTTTTGTGGAATTCCTAAGTTGACATAAAGAAGGGATTGAACTTTTTTCACAAGGAAAAAGTTTTATGTTATTATTTCTAGAATTGTGAAATCAGTGATGAAAACCAAAGTACAATAGTAGCAAAATGATGTTTCCTTTCTGATTCCTAAATGTCTTTTTATCCAGAATGTTTATTTTTAACAAAATCCTAATATTGCAGTAAATAAAAATTAATGCATCTAGGGTCTGTGATGTGAAGATGATGGGGATGGAGAAAGTGTTTGTGGTTTGGGTTGAGGTTTTCTTTAATATCTCATTTCCAGTGTTCTCTTGATATCATAGAATCATAAAACGGTTTGGGTTGGAAAGGACCTTAAGATCATCCAGTTCCAACCCCCTGCCATGGGCAGAGACACTTCACACTAGACCATGTCACCCAAGACTCTGTCCAACCTGGCCTTGAACACTGCCAGGGATGGAGCATTTACCACTTCTCTGGGCACCTTGTACCAGCACATCAGCACCCTCACAGGGAAGAACTTCTTCCTTATATCTAAGCTGAACTTCCCCTGTTCCAGTTCGAACCCATCACCCCTTGTCCTATTCCTGAAATGTGAATTGCATGGCATAGCTTTCTGTGTGTTTTAGAACATCGTAAAGTGAAAATACTTTTAAAAGAGGGGGAAAAAAGGGCACAGCACCTGAAATTCTGGGGTTATTTTGTGCACATACAGTGAGAATTTCCCAAAGAAATCCCTAATGTGGACATTTGTCTTCTTGCAGAGCCCTTACAGAACGGTTTTACGGGATAACGCTGTGCCAACTATATTTGATCTTACAAGTCACCTGAACAATCCTCACAGCAGACACAGGAAAAGGATAAAAGAGCTGGTAAGGTTTTCATGTAAGATCTGTGATTATTAGTACTACTTTTAATATTAAAACAGTCAAGGCAAGTAAGTTCATGTGAAACTTTTGTATTAAAGTGTCAAAGAACATCATAGAATGACAGAATGGTTTGGGTTGGAAAGGACCTTAAGATCATCCAGTTCCAACCCTACTGCCATGTTAGCACTTGAGTGCATTTTCTGTACTGCCTATTCTAGTATCTTTTTGTTGGTTATAAATTAAATGCCCAGATGTTATGCTGTTACAAATTTTATCTAGAAAGGAAGGTTTTAGGAAATAATCTGGAAAATTAAATGTGTTAATCCAGAGCTGATTCTGTCTTCCAAAGAATGTGTACAGCTTCCTTTTGCTTGTTGTTACAGCTCTAAATATGATTTATGGATGGTACCCTGAAATTCTTGCTACATATCGATTGTGATCTTCAGTTCACCCATTATGTCTGTGCCAATTCAGATATGTTTGTTTTAGCTTATTTACCGAGAAGATGATCCATGTAGAAAATCAATATCAAGAAGTTTTTTGTGGAACTGTGTCTTGTCAATACCTCTTTTGTGTCATTTATAAACAGTGTCTCAAGGTCTCTGTGGTTATAAGTATACTGACAATTAAGAGGAATTAAACTTCTAAATTCTGCTTATATCTTGGAAAGTTGCAGGCAACTTCTAAATATTTCTTCATGAATCTGAAGCTCCCAGCATAAGAAGGACATGGACCTTATTCAGTGAGCCCAGGGGAAGCCACAAAGATCATGCAGGCTGGAACTCCTCTCCTATGGAGACAGGCTGAGAGAGCTGGGCTGGGTCAGCCTGGAGAAGAGAAGGTTTCTTAAGGGGAGACCTTAAAGCAGCTCCCAGTGCCTAAAGGGGCTACAGGAAACCTGGAGAGGGGCTTTAGACAAGGGCCTGTAGGGACAGGCCAAGGGGAATGGCTTGAACCTGCCAGAGGGGAGACTGAGATGAGGTCTGAGGCAGAAGCTCTTCCCTGGGAGGGTGCTGAGGCACTGGCACAGGGTGCCCAGAGAAGCTGTGTCTGCCCCATCCCTGGCAGTGTTCAAGGCCAGGTTGGACACAGGGGCTTGGAGCAACCTGCTCTAGTGGAAGGTGTCCCTGCCCGTGGCAGGGGTTGGAACTGGATCAGCTTTAACTTCTCTTCCAACCCAAACCATTCTATGAATTTGACTCAGTGTGTTGATTGACTGAAGATAGAGTTAAAGATGGTTCTGTATCCAGACAGTGCTTGTTCATACTGAACCAGAATTCTTTAATGGAGTGTATTTCCTAGTAATTATTTAGTACATATTGAACAAACTTCTAATAGAAACATGGGAATCTTAGGAATTGTAGCAAACTGCTCTCATGGAGTTAGTACATGTGTCATGGCAGCAATAAACTACCTGAAGAAACCTCCTTCCCTTGGACCTTCTAGCTCTTTTTGGTAAATATCAACACTCTTAAATATGGTCTCACCTGTAATATTTATGTCTGATCTTGGTGTGTTTTAATATTTTAAGCTCAGGTACTAGACATTATAATCAATACAAGTTTGGTTTTGGTTTTAGAGTGAAGATGAAATAAGAACACTGAAGCAACAGAAGAGTAAGTGGCCCAAATAATTGAGTTCATACAAACCTTTATCACTAAGGCTGACAAGGTAATGCAGGACACAGAACTGTAAGTTTATATGTATCAGGAGGATAATTGAGTTCCTGCCTGATTCAAACAGTCGGTCTAAACTCTTTCTGAAATAATCACTCACTTCTAAATTGGAAACATTAATCTCTAAACTCCAGTAACGTAAAGGAAATGGGGATAGTAAGGGAAAGCAAATGTTCTGTTTTATTCATGTTGTCTTGACACAGTGTTTTCCATTTTGTAGTTGATGAACCTTTTGAACGGGAACAGGCAACTCAAGAATTGAATGAAAACAATGAACAAAACGCTGTCTCTGAGGAAGGAGGGGAAGAACAAGAGGAAGAAGCTGTGCCCCTAACACTGGAAGAAAGAGAAAACAAAGATTACCTTAAATCTTTGTTTGAAATACTGATCCTAATGGGTAAACAAAATATTCCTTTGGATGGCCATAATGTCGACGAGCTTCCAGAAGGTATTTTTACTTCCGATAACTTTCAGGCTCTACTGGAATATAGAATAAATGCTGGAGATGAAGTTCTGAGGAAGCGATTTGAGATGACTGCAGTCAACCTTGAGTATTGTTCCAAAACTCAGCAGAAACAAATGCTTGAGATCTGTGAAAACTGTGTTAGAGAAGAGACACTGAGGGAAGTAAGAGACTCACACTTCTTTTCTATTGTCACGGATGAAGTAGTAGACATTGCAGGAGAGGAACATTTGCCCGTGTTGGTGAGATTTGTTGATGATTCTCATAATCTAAGAGAAGAATTCATCGGGTTTTTGCCATATGAAGCTGACCCTGAAATTTTAGCTGTTAAGTTCCACACGACTATTACTGAGAAGTGGGGTCTAAACATGGAGTACTGTCGAGGCCAAGCCTACATCGTCTCCAGTGGGTTTGCTTCCAAAATGAAAGTTGTGGCTACAAGACTCTTGGAAAAGTATCCACAAGCTGTGTATACGCTGTGTTCCTCGTGTGCCTTAAATGTTTGGCTGGCAAAATCCGTTCCTGTTGTTAGTGTTTCCATTGCATTAGGAACAATGGAAGAGGTTTGCTGTCTATTCAGTCAGTCTCCACAATTACTAGTAGAACTGGACAACACAATTTCTGTTCTTTTTCAGAACAACAAGGACAGGGGTAACAATCTGAAGGAGATCTGCCGTTCCCAGTGGACAGGCAGGCATGATATGTTTGAGGTTTTAGTGGACCTCCTGCAAGCATTGGTACTGTGCTTGGATGCGGTAAGCAGCGACTCGTCCGTTAGGTGGAACAACTGTATTGCTGGTCGAGCATTTGTACTTTCAAGTGCTTTAACAGATTTTGACTTCATTGTCACTGTTGTCATTCTGAAAAACATTCTCTCTTTTACAAGAGCATTTGGGAAAAATCTCCAAGGCCAAACATCAGATGTCTTCTTTGCAGCCAGCAGCTTAACAGCAGTGTTGCATTCGCTGAATGAAGTGATGGAGAATATTGAAGTTTACCACGAATTCTGGTTTGAGGAAGCAACAAATCTGGCTACAAAACTGGATGTACAAATTAAACTCCCAGGAAAGTTTCGCAGGGCACGACAGGGGAACTTGGACTCAGAGGTGACATCAGAAAACTACTACAAAGAAATCCTTAGTGTCCCCGCAGTGGAGCATATTATTCAAGAATTAAAAGATATATTCTCAGAACAACACTTAAAAGCTCTTAAGTGTCTGTCGTTGGTGCCCTCAGTCATGGGGCAGCTCAAATTCAACACGTCTGAGGAGCATCACGCTGACATGTACAAAAATGACTTGCCTAATCCAGACACGCTTTCTGCTGAGCTTCACTGTTGGAGAATCAAGTGGAAGCACAGAGGAAAAGACATTGAGCTCCCAGCTACTATTTATGAAGCACTTCACTTGCCTGACATCAAGTTTTTCCCTAATGTTTACGCGTTGCTTAAAGTCTTGTGCATACTTCCAGTGATGAAGGTGGAGAATGAGAAGTACGAAATAGGACGAAAGCGTTTAAAGGCCTACCTGAAAAACACCTTGACAGCACAAAGGTCGAGCAACTTAGCTTTGCTGAACATAAACTTTGACATAAAACATGACTTAGATTTAATGGTGGACACTTACATTAAACTCTATCCCTATAAAGTGGAGTTTCAAGAAGACTTTACTCCCTCAAACAACTCTGAAGTAACAGGAGATGCTTAATTTTTTAAGCTTTACCCAAGCTGTTGAAACAGCTTTTAATTAAGCTTCAATGCTGAGGGAAAAAACCTGAGATCTCAAATCACTGTAACTGTGTTTCCATTTTAGGTCTTGAAGAAGTCAGTCAGTGACCCAGGTTATGGTTTATTAGTCTGCATTAAATGTGTTACGCGAACAAAATCAAGCCTGAAAACAAGCCTGTGCTCTTGGCAGAGGTGCTGGTTGACTTAACTAGGTGCTCATGTATTGCATCTTGGAAAAAATCCATTGTGGTGGTAGATCTGATGGGGCTGTTACATATTTGCTCATGAATTAAGGTAAGAAAAAAACCCTCTCAAAATGCTAAGATGAGTATTGACCATTTCAGATCTGTTACTTAGGATTTTATTCTCTTGGAAACCTTTTTTAAAAGAAGTCTTTGATGTATATTTAAACAGCATTTTGGAGGGTGGACTCAGCTATGGCACGGTCCTAGTGCTGTGGACTGCTCTCAGTGTACAGAGAACGTTAGTGACTAAGAGGTACATTTACGGTTTCCTTGGAAGAATCAACCTCTTTAATGTCTTGATGACTGTTTACATTCCTTTGTGTGCGACACAAACCTTTTGTTTCCTTTAGGCTTTTAACAGGCATGGCAGGATATGGAAATTCCTAAAAGACACTAAAAACTTAACATGGATTCCACAACTGTTTCAGTCTGACACAAACCCGTGCATCTTCTTGTCTCTTTATTTGTAAACTCACCCAAGAAGGATTAAAATCAGCATTTGTTGTTTGTCTAGATGTAAGATTGAAAATATTCCTGTTATTTTTGGCAAGAATGAAACAGTTTTGTACAGTTTATTGCAATTGAAAATAAAATGTGAATTGCTTTTTACATACTGTTGGGTTTCTCAGTAAAGCTGTGCCTCTCTGAGAATGTATTGCTTTGTAAGGTACCTTTTAGTTTTGGCAGTTCTTTTCTCTGTTGTTTTTGCACTTCCAGGGAGTGGCATTGTCTGAAGACACAGGAAAATTTGACAGCACTTCCGATCTGTATGTTCTCCTGAAGGATTTTTAAAGTATTTTGATATAGCACTAAAAACAGTGGGTTTAATTGTGGAAGTTTGAACTGAAACAGATGGAATTTGAAATGCTTGAGAAGTTAAGCTTTGCAGCTCTCCTGATGCATGCCAATACTATAACTTTACAGTTCTCCTCTTATGGACTTCCCAGTTGCAGTGGGAAAGGCCCCCAGAAATGGAAAATTGTCTGATAGTCAGAACTATGCCAAGTACAGTTCTTAATGTTTTAATGCAGTCAAACAATAACAATGAACTTGAAAACAGCCTTAGAGCAGCTCCAGGGCCTAAAGGGGCTACAGGAAACCTGGAGAGGGGCTTTGGACAAGGGACAGGCCAAGGGGAATGGCTTGAACCTGCCAGAGGGGAGACCGAGATGAGCTCTGAGGCAGAAGCTCTTCCCTGTGAGGGTGCTGAGGCGCTGGCACAGGGTGCCCAGAGAAGCTGTGTCTGCCCCATCCCTGGCAGTGTTCAAGGCCAGGTTGGACACAGGGGCTTGGAGCAACCTGCTCTAGTGGAAGGGGTCCCTGCCTGTGGCAGGGGTTGGAGCTGGAGGAGCTTTAAGGTCCCTTCCAACCCAAACCATTCTGGGATCCTATGATTCTATGACTTACTGAGACAAATTGCAGAAACAAAGGAATAGCAGGTTGCAATGGGAAGTACCCCTTGAACTTGAGAGATTTGTGTGGAGGAAAACCATTTACTCAAACTATAGCAGCTCCAGTCTTATTTCTGAGGGTGAAGAGAAAGGATGTGACTGAAGTGGAATCCAGTAATACCATTTTAAAGAGAACACTATTGCTAGAGCAGGTCAGAGACTGTCAGAGAAGTGTCTGAAAATGGGACAAATACTGAAGATGAATTTAATTGCATGGGTTTTTTAACAGATTCTTGGGATAGAGGGAGTTATCTTACGCATCCTGCCAGTTCAGGGCACTATGTATTTCAAGGTGTATCTATCTGAGGTATTTGCTTTGACCTGGTTTGCTGGCACACTGTGTAGTGAAGCAATAGGTCTGCTTATTTTCAGTATTGCTGCTGAGATACAACTTTAATGAAAGTGGATTTTCCTTACTGTGCTTTGTGAAAGGAATGCTTGTTATATCCAAACTCTGCTTATTTTTCCTATGGACAGAATTGCTGTTAGAAATCATTGTAACTTAAAGCATGGAGCATTCTGTTTCCTACAGTGTTACCTCTGTCACTGGCTGCAGAAATCTGGTACCTGCTGCTGTGGCTGCCAAGGTTCTGCTGTAAAGAAGGGAAGGACCAGAACCACTGAATGCTTCTGGGTGCAGGTATCCAGCTCCCCTTGTGCTCTGTTCTGTGCAGCTCTGCACATCTCAGAGTTGCCAGAAACCTACCAATTACTCTGAGAAGATTATGATAAATCTCTTCACTGGATCTGTTTCAAGAAACAGTTGCTAACCTGGAATAACAATGTGTTATACCAGAGTAGGCTTAATGTTTGATAATTTCCAGACTTCTAATGCTGTCTGCTTTCCCTAAGGAAAACACAAAGAATTTCAGCCTCCCTGATGTTTTGCTTTGGTATAAGTAGTGAGGAATCAGCAAAAACAGTGACATTGGAAGTATTAGATCTGTAGCAGTTACAAAAGATGTTCATTATGAGTTTAGTTTACTTTGCAAAATAGCAGTGTTAATGAATATTCATTACAAGGGTGCTGAGGTGCTGGCACAGGGTGCCCAGAGAAGCTGTGGCTGCCCCATCCCTGGCAGTGTTCAAGGCCAGGTTGGACACAGGGGCTTGGAGCAACCTGCTCTAGTGGAAGGTGTCCCTGCCCGTGGCAGGGGTTGGAGCTGGAGGAGCTTTAAGGTCCCTTCCAACCTAAGCCATTCTATGGTATAATCCTAGATGGAGTCCTGGTCTTCTCATCCATTCCCACCCACCATCCTGCAGTGGTGTCGGGCTGAGCAGACATGGGCTGGAGGGCTTTGTGCAGCTCACAGGAGTACCTCACACAAACCCTGCAGAAGGGATGTCTGTGAGGAGGCTGATGCTGATGTGGAGGTTGGACCCATGGTCCACCATCTCACCAGCAGCCAGCTAAAGATACACTTGACCTCCTTCATCTGCTGGGGGACTTAAATTAAAGGTGAATCATCTATTTTATTAAATCAGAAGCCACCTCAAGGGCTGCAGCCAATTATGCCACGTGTTGTCCATATCCCAAGAAGAGTATTTGTGGAGAAATGAGATCCATATGGGCAGAACCTTGCTGTTGAGCACGTCCCACTGGAGAACAGCCTTGGGTAGCTGTCTGCAGAGATCAGGCTTCGCAGGATTCAGGCCTTAACTCTTCATTTATAGCACTGAACAGCTCTCGAGGATAGGGAGGGATCTGTAGGAGGTACTGAATAAAGTGACCGGTGCTGGGACATGCATTTCCCCTCCAAGGAGCAAGGAATGCCTTTGCCTTTGTGTGAGGCTCTGTGCTCCAGGAATGAGCAGGAATATCACGGTCTGGCCTGAATTCCTCCCTGGGGAAGACAGAGACAGATGATATCATTGTTGGAGTTGTTTAGACATCATAAAGGTACTTACTGAGATGAGAAAAATACGGGTTTAATTCCTTTTTTAGTAATAAAAAAGTAATGGAAAGCTCTGAGTGCCAGGAACGTCACTGAGAAAAGTCTTTGCACCCTGGAGAACTTCTCTTTGCTTATGAATAAGCACTTCTAAGTCACTTTTGGGTTCATTTTATGTGCATATCTATGTGTTTAAAGTCTGCATAACCAGATGAAGTGACTTGTTTGTTTTGCAGATGCCAGATTTGCTGAGCAATGCTATAAGAAGCATGCCCAGAGTGAAAGGCACATGGCTTATTCCTGAGAGACTTTATCCACGCCACACACAGCTCCTCCTGAACCCTGTGCCCTAAGATCCAAGCACATCACTGTTAAATTAGGAAAAAGGTATTAGTTAATACATGCTAATTATTAGACGGTTTCCATTCTGAAATGGTTAAGTGTAAGTATGCAACTGAGTATTGACTTTAAGGCTTGCACAAACCTACACCTCCTTAAACTTTAATCCCATAAGAGCATCATCATTGCAGAATAGGTGTTCGTTGAGAAACCTGTGGGTTTTAGCCATACAAAGGCACCCTTCTCCATTAGTATAACAGCTGGATTTGGAAACTACTTGTAATACATGCAATATGATGTCAGGTACCAGGTATTTTCCAGACTATGTCACATTCTCCCAATGGGGATAAGGGAACAGATTTAGAACTGTGAACAACCAAATATCCACCACTGACACAGAAACCTACCTCCCATCTTTAAATCTAATTACAAGAAATTAATACAGTCATTTCTTCATTTCCAGCAAATCAGTATTTCCCGAAGTATCATGACGTTTTCCCTGAGCTGAGCATTAGGGCTCCATTAGGATTTTCATTTACAGACCACTTGGAAGTATCTTATTACATGTAAGAGTTGTGCTAGGTCAGATAAAAACATCTCTTGCATTCCTTGCTTGTCCTACAGCTGCTGCACAGTAGATGTTTCAAAGTGCTAAAGGCATGAAGAGTCGTTAGTATGCAGGTCTGGAATTTTTTTTAGGAATATTTGAATATATCACAGCCTTTAGTAACCAGATAGAGCAACCACTTTTTCTGGGCTGGGAGAGAATTTGGGATCAGAGCTATAAAATGGTATTTTTGATTCAATAATAATTCTGAATAATGAAAAAAAATGATATTTTAACTAAAAAGTCATAATCTAGTGTGAAGTACCATTTTATACATTTTTAATCCTCTCAAGATTAAACTGAAGACAAATTGAGGCAAACTTGTATGGGTTCAAACTGAAACAGGAGAAGTTCGGGTTGGATACAAGGCAGAAGCTCTTCCCTGGGAGGGTGCTGAGGCGCTGGCACAGGGTGCCCAGAGAAGCTGTGTCTGCCCCATCCCTGGCAGTGTTCAAGGGCAGGTTGGACACAGGGGCTTGGAGCAACCTGCTCTAGGGGAAGGTGTCCCTGCCCGGGGCAGGGGTTGGAGCTGGATGAGCTTTAAGGTCCCTTCAACCCAAACCATTCTATGATATCACCAAAATGAAATATTTCATCTTAAAACCAGAGTTTCATTCATCCTGTATGAATGCAGGAAACCAGAGCAATTTGCAGACCAATTTCCCACCTTACAGAATGTTTCAGTTGAAAACCTTGGATGAATACTATATGAAATCATATGTCTGTCCCACCCCAGTCAAAGTCATTTTCATAATAGATAAAGGCAAAGTAAATCTTCCTTTTGTTTTCTTTTGCTTTTCCATCTATTAGATTGCTCATCTAATTATAGGGAGTGCACAGTGAGCAAAGCTTTTGGCTGGGGTTGGGGTGGTTTTTGCTTGCTTACGTATACAAGTAACAAGTGTTACTGCAGCAGGGGAGGGGAAGAATGTTTCTGGTATTTGAACAACTTGGCTTTCTTTCTCCATGTGGAATAAAAGTATGTGTTACATTACAGAGCAGTCACCTTAGACCTGACATTCTTACGTTTCCTTCCTGTATGGAGAAAACAAAGCAAAAGGGTAAGAAACAAAGCCATATATTGGGGGAAAAGATGTCGCTACAAGTTCTCACTAGGAATGCAAAGTGGGCAAATAAAGTGTTTCCACATAGGTGAGGTAAATGCAAAATGATTGTGTATGTGCAAGTTTCCTGGAGTCCTTGAAATCAGTGTGTTTCAGAACAGACTTTCCCGATGCTGCAGTTCAAAACTGAGAAGTTCTGGAGAGTTATCCCACATTTGGGTTGCCCAAAGAAGTGGTAAATGCTCCA
>NW_009911856.1:0-4328 GCF_000696875.1 Nestor notabilis
TAAAAACCAACACTAGATGGTGCTTTCTGACGAGAAAACCTTCAGACCCTCTAAAACATTCTGCTGCTGCAGCATTGAACAAAAAAGAGCATTGCAATTACGACAGGCTTTGAAGCCATCAGACCCTCAACGCTTGCTCTATTTCAGGGGAAAGCAAACATCTTACATATTACGCTAAATCATTAGTATAAACTGCAGAATAAAACTAAGTTCCTTAATGCTTCTTTTTTTCATTGTATGAAATTCCAGTGTTACAAAGTTAATGCATTTTGGGCATATTAAACACATCAAAATAGTGATTTTAATCATACATGGCATGTGTAAGATATTTTATTTCTACAGACAGAGATATTTAAATTTTCATTTAACTACATATAGATATTCTGATTATATATATAATACTCAATATTAATAAATAATCTTTCTTCAAGGAAAGTGACAGTAAAATTCTGATACTACATGAGATACAAGAGGGGGAAATGCTATTCTTATCAATTAGAAGCAGTGATAAACAGTATGCTGAGATAAAACAGTGAAAAATGTTTTCTTCATGTATGTTAAAACAAAGTTGCATGTAGTTTATATGACCCATGGCCCTGTATCCTGTGGATATGTTCTTTTTTGACATTTTATTTTGGTCAAAAGGAGATCACACTGTAGGAAGAATACTGGTGTCAAAGTTGACAGTATCAGCCTTTAGCAGAGCTTCTTCTTCATCTGTTACACATTCCTAGTGAGTCTATAAGCTTCATACGTGTGTGTTTAATCAGAGTAACAAATTCTCTCCCAATAGTGGCTAAGTATATTCCCTCAGTATGGAAAATAACTTAGTAGTCCAATAAATATGATGACCAATTATGACTTTAATGAATGCTGCTGTATGTTACCAGACTCGTAAGCTGGACATAGAATGAGCATGAACTAATTAACATCAAACTGAAGAACAAGATGAGCTCTTATAATAGCTAATCCTGCAAGGAGGACAATCACTAACAATTAGAGATGTGTTATCTTCATAACCAGCTAATGTACACACTTCGGAACATAAAGTGGGGGCCCTTCCCACTGAAAGCATTAAACTCTGATCTCTGCAAGAACTGAGGCACTTGCATAAGTTCTGATTCCTACAGAATTCCTTGTTCCCTCCACAGTTACAATTTTATTTAACAGATTGATTGAGACTGAAGTGAACTCACAGGAAGCTTGATTCTGTCACCCTTGACGAGGTAGAATGTTGCCTTTGATGTATGCAACCCTCCTCCTTCAAGGGAATGCCTGCATGGCAAAGCACTGCACAAAAAAGAGAAGGAAATCTCAAGACTCAAAAGGGCATTTTGCTGACTAATTATATCATATTAATTATATTCTTATGTTACACTTTTGATTAGAAATCATATAGAATAATACTCATGAGACAAAATACCTCCAGGGAGCTTTGGGGGTTAAATGATTGCTGCTTTGGACAATGGCATATCACATCCATGGTGGACCCCTCTCCAGAGACCACATGGACTCTGCCTCCCATCCCTGGAAAGGATGAAGTGAAGGAAAAACTCCCTTCACTTTCCAAAGAATGACAGATAAAGAGGATCAGTTTTTAATCACCAAAGTTTGGGCAATCTAAATTAGGAGAGCTTTCTGTAAGAAAAAGCTGCAAAAATGAGCATTTCAAGAGTCCTATACTATCAAGTTTTACTGCAGTTTCTGCAAAACTGACTTCTTTTTTTTACAGTGAGGCTTTTATTTTATTAAAAGTTTTATTTGATTTTGTGGGGGTTTTTTTCACCTGATCAGAAGACAGTAATTCTCTTTAGGTCATGTGAACCTGTTCTGAAAACATTTCACTCGTTGCATTCAATTTGAAGATCACTTTGAATCATTTCCACAATAGCCAATATTAACCAAAGGTGCCAAAATCTACCTGGTTTCCACTCTCCCCAGAGCTGGAGTTTCCTGACTAGACTCAATGTCCCAGGACTCATTCACAGACTTCATTTTGCAGATGAGCTCCAGACATTATCCCTACTGTGACATCCTGTGACCCTACCCACAAGAACACATGTGGGTAAGAAGCTTCAAAACAACACTGCAGTAGTGCTTATCAAGACTGCAGTAGTGCTTATCAACAGTTTTATGTCAAACACAGTTGTTAGAAAATGTTTTTGTGAAGCTGAGGTCTCATTAGCTTCTCATTATAGGTACAAAATTTAATACATATATGTTTATTTTTGAAAACTACTGATTTCTTATTTTAATCACAAATTGACTGAAGGTAAGTGTTAAAATAAACACCCTTGAGATCAAAATTTTTCAGCTAGACCACCCAAAAAAGTAACATAACAGAAAGAAAGTACTAGAGTAACACAGAACATGCAACCCTATTTAATCTGATCCGACCTCTTTCAACATAGAGAGACAGAAATAGAAAGACAAAATCATGGCAGTAGTCCGAATAGAGAACCATTGTAGAAAGAGTTTTTGCCATTCTCTGATGTTTTAGTATTCTATATAGTATCATTAAATTTGAGCATGGCAAAATTAAAGATCATAGAACCACAAAACGATTTGGGTTGGAAAGGACCTCAAGATGATTCAGTTCCAATCCCCTGCCATGGGCAAGGACGCCTCACACTAGACCATGTCACCTAAGGCTCTGTCCAACCTGGCCTTGAACACTGCCAGGGATGGAGCATTTACCACTTCTCTGGGCAACCTGTGGCAGCACCTCAGCACCCTCACAGGGAAGAACGTATGAAGACAGGCTGAGAAAGTTGGGGCTGTTCAGCCTGGAAAAAGAGAAGGCTGCGTGGAGACCTCAGAGCAGCCTTCCAATATCTGAAGGGGGCCTACAAGGATGTTGGGGAGGGACTCTTTGTTAGGGACTGTAGTGGTATGACAAGGGGTAATGGCTTTAAACTTAAACAGGGGAACTTTAGGTTAGATATAAGGAAGAAGTTCTTCACAGTGAGGGTGGTGAGGCACTGGAATAGGTTGCCCAAGGAAGTTGTGAATGCTCCAACCCTGGCAGTGTTCAAGGCCAGGCTGGACAGAGCCTTGGGCGACATAGTTTAGTGTGTGGTGTCCCTGCTCATGGCAGGGGGGTTGGAACTAGATGATCTTAAGGTCCTTTCCAACCCTAACTATTCTATGATTCTATGATTCTTATGTCCAACCTGAACTTCCCTCGTCTAAGTTTGAACCCATCACCCCTTGTCCTATCACTACAGTCCCTGATAACATTATCCACAATTGAAGATAACATTATCTATCCATGAATGCAAACTATATTGGATACAGAATACTTAATCTCTGAAAAAACGGGGCTTTCACAGCAGCACCTTCTGCAAAGGAAAAGGAGAAAGTGTGAACAGACACCTGATTCGGATTTCATTTCAAGTAAATAATGCAGGGATTTGAGAAAAAAAAATTGTGAAATGTATAATTTTCAGCAGCTTCTGAATAAAATAGCCCTATACTAGCCAACTTGAAGACGGAAGGAATTAACACTGCCTGGAAATAATTTGTCTTTCTCCTTCCATCTTGGATCTCATAAATCAAACAAGCCAAAGAAACATCATGGACATTATGATCCAGAATTATAAATAAATATAAATCTCAGTAAGTAATAATTCCTTTAAGCATTGGTGAGTGTGAAAGGTTACTTCACTTTACCAAACATCCACATGAACATGTACTATATAACATTGATTGTCAGTGATTCGGATGAAACAATAGAGTAGATTCTGAAATAAGAATTCAGTTGTGAATGAGTTTGGGTGTATACTTGTCCTGTAAAGACTGTAATAAAGCTTTAGGATTCAGAAAAACACGTCAACTAGCCACGTTTGATGATTTTCTTATTTTTCAGTCTCACGCGTTATACAGAACATCTCATTCCTTTTGCTCTCAGTACAGTGGCCAGATAAGTGGCAAAGAGTTAGTTACAGTCTTCGATATATATATATATGTACATATATATACACACATATGTATACATGTATATATATGTACATACATACATGTACATATATATACACATATGTACATATATATACACATATGTATACATGTATATATGTGTACATACATATACATATATACATATATATGTATATACATATGTATATATACGTACATATATATGTATGCCCAAGACTATAACCAACTGTTTGCCACTTGTCTCACGAATTTGTCTTAACCCATCATACCTCCACTTCCTCACATTCTTCAGCTTGTGCACAACAGAATATGACAAAGTTATTTTTCCTCAAAACGTTTCTGTTCATTTCCTTTGTTTTTCATGAGGACAGAACTGCAGGCCTCCAGGG
>NW_009911856.1:4435-4640 GCF_000696875.1 Nestor notabilis
ACCACAGTGGCCTGGTCTCATTCACCCTTCAGAGTGGCAGCAGCTTTAGACATCTGTTAAAAATCTGGTTGGAAGTAAAAACATTAAAGAAATAGTTTCTAAGATGAATACCCCTCTAGGAGAGGTGGAATTACCACTGAGCAAAGAAAAAATCAGCAGCTTTACAGCATGATCACTTCTACCCCTCTATAACCCTGAAAAGATA
>NW_009911857.1:0-3012 GCF_000696875.1 Nestor notabilis
GAAGGGAAGGGAAGGGGGAAGGGAAGGGAAGACAGCTAACAACAGCGACTGGATCCAGCAAACCAAGCACTTGGAGCCTGCAGTCCTTTGGAGAAGAGAGATGGATCTTGACACAATAGCAGCAAGACACAAGGAACATCACCACAGCCATAAGGAATAATACACTTAGTTATTTCCCAGGATTTAGAATTGCAGAATGGCTTTTGTTCAGCAACATATTGGATCCAGTCTAGGAGAAATCCTGTGTACATGGGATTTGCATATGCTGCCTAGTTGCACAACTGCTGCTCTGGTTGCCCCACACCAAGCAGTTTCCTTCCCTATAACCATTCTGCCTGCCTCCTTACCTGTGAGATGTCCCAATCACTGAACCACTTGATTTCCGCAAGTTTTTCAGCTAAGCAGCCCCAGTGCTATACCTAGGGAGCAGAGCTGGCTCTGCCTACACTTCACTTTGCTAAAGCAGTATTGTGATGGCATAGAGCCCGTGCCCTGATGTTTTTAACAGCAACAATCCCTTACAGCTGATTTGGATGGAGGCAGCTATTTTGGAGCACATCAGGGCAATGGTTTTGCTTGCGTTTCCTTAGTACTGGGTTGTGGTACATGAAAAAACTCAGTTCCCATGCAGCTCTCTGTTTTCTAGTTTCCCAGTAAAGATCAAAAGCTGAGCTGGAAGGGACAGCATTCTGCTAGATGCCACAGGAAAGACAGGCAGAAAGTGAGAGAAAGAGTTAAGACATATACCTCATCTCAATGTAATGGAACTTCTTGAAAGTTGAAATCCAAAGAAGATAACAATATTCACATTTCTGCTCTAAGACTTGTTAACAAGTCTTCTAGGTTTACTTCTGGAAGTTGATGGAGAAAAATAGATACCTCCAGAAGTATTCAGAGCACTTAAATTAGGTTTCATATCATAGCAATCTGTAACTCCTAAGTGGATGTCTCTGGAACCTCACAAAAATAGCTAGCTAAAGTCTGAACCTCAGCTTGTGCAATGGGAATACTTCCTCCTCACCACACTACATATTTGCATTTAAAATTTCCAGTGAAAAAGCTCTGGGAATGTTTGATTCCAGAATTTCAAAATCCTTGTCCCTTTGTAGTCATCTCCACAGATTAGCAGACTTGATAATTGACTTCCTCAAAGATTGTGTAAGTAATTGCACATATGGGGTCCCCTTGTAGGTGTTCAAAATTATTTTACTGTGTGCCAATTTGTTAGCATCATGCCTACCCGTTCCCTGCTTTCACATAACAGTTTGTAGCCCTCATTTCAATGTAAGCCTCTGTACATTGTTACAGCAGAAGCAGGAACACAGCATTTGATGACAACAAACAGCAAGCAAAGAGTAGATTCGTCTTCCAGCTGTGTTTAGGCTGGAACTGCTGCTTTCCTATTTACTATGTGCAACTTGCTTTTCTGCATTCAGCTTCTAAAATGCAATTACCTGGCAGCTGCCTTCTACCACCTGTTTATTTGATTTCTGGAATGGATGGTTATTAAAATGTATACATAAATGGGAACCTGCTAACCTGCCGCTCACACTGAGGTCAGTTTTCATTTTGTGTGACAATAATTGCAATTATTTTTGCACTTTTCTTTTTGTCCCTGGGAAGTTTTCAAAACCACTGAGTTGGTAAGCAGAAAAAATATACCTTTATCTGTAAACAAATATAAGCAGAAGTATGTAGAGAACAGCTCTAGGATGTCTACTACATTACCTACATTGTCCTCAGAATGAACTATGAAAACCAGAATGTATCCAGTTGGAAACTATCCAGAATAAAGGAATAGAATTGCAAATGTAGACAAGGAGTGACATTTCTGAGGGGTTTGGGCTTTTACTTACTGAGGCTAGAGCTATTTAGAATAATTTACTAAAATCAGAAATCCCAATAGTTTTGCTTTTTACTGGTTTCTTTGCTCTAGTAGTGTATCCAGTTCATAACTTCATTAGCTTCTTCTTGTTGGTTTTGGTTTTTGGAGAGAGGGCTTAAAGTGTGTTACTTGTGTTTTCCTCCTCCAAAGCAGAAAACCATGAAGAGACCACATCCATTCCTCAGATACACACCCACATAGAGTGTGTACTCAGACCTTAACTCACCTCCAGGCCTAACAGAATCACCCTGACAAAATCTAAACTATGGGTATTGGAGGAGTAAAAGGGGTTCTCAAGCCCCAGCTGTCAAGCTGGGAGACAGCAGCAGGAAGGTTGAGGAAAATAGTGAGATATTATAAACATGAAGAAGAGGCTAACTTTGAGTTGTTTGCCCTTTCTGTAGCTACTTAGTACTACTATTCAGCACAGCAGGAACTTTTTTTCACAACAACAGTTCAATCTTCCTTCTTCCTGATTTAGTTTCAGTATTAGACCTGGTGATGAAGAATAAACTCTCAGCTGACAAGTGAAATTGAATCTACAAATGCAGAACAGAAACACCCTCCTACAGAGGGTAGGAGAGGAAAGAAGGGAAAAAGGACTTTAAAGAAGTACTGTAGAAAGAAAAGTTTAAGTGCTGACAACATGCAAGAACAAAATAAAACAATCAATGTCATAATGGTACAGGAAATAAAAAGCAAAAATAGAATTTAGGAAACTTTCAGTAGATCAGACTCCCATTTAAAAGTGTTGCTGGCCAGAGCTGTGTGAGTCTGCAGCCAGAATTAGGTTATGCTTCTGCAGCAGGAGGTCTGATGGAAGCACGGAGACAGGCCGACACCAGCTGTACCCAGGCACCATTCCCTGCATTGCCATAGTCTTTTGAGCATCGCCACAAGCTGCCTAGTCTAGTAGAGGACTACACAGAGACTGGCACCCCAGCTACTCTATGACATGGTAGCCAAGATACCAAAATTTAAACTAAGCTGGGTCCTTCAACACAAAACTCTGACAGCACTTTCTATGGAGCTGTATTGCATTATGCACTTAATGGATGCAGGGTGGGACCTCATGTTTGTAATGTAAACAGGAACCATTATGTTACATGCAGTAAAATTTTCCCTAC
>NW_009911857.1:3043-11873 GCF_000696875.1 Nestor notabilis
TGCAGTTTCTTAGCACTGAAAGGAACAAAAGCCTGATCTTGCAGATTTTTCCATTTCAGAAAGACTTTTTATGAAAAATCCTTTCAACTGAAAGTATTTTCCTTTGGCCAAAAATTATCTAAATGGCTAGAGAGGTAGCTTGGTGGCACTTTGTTTTTCTAGGAGGATGACAGTGGAGGGAAACCAAATGAATGCTTGGGAAGAGAGTACAAAAATGTCTCAGGGAAAATGGCTAAACTTCACTGCTAATGTAAAGGAGTGCAAGACTGTTGAGCCCACCTGAGTGTAGTTCCTTACGAGAGCTGTAAATTTAGGCTACTATCTTTTGCAAATGAAGCTGGTTTAACACATACTGCAATTTGTCCCTTATTTAATGTACATGTGATAGTTTTAATTCATCCCAGAAGACATACAATATTGGGAGCAGCACTTTTGCTATGCCAGTATAAAGTGCACTAGCAGCTTCATTCTAGGAGCAATATTAGCATGGCATTATTCTTCTACAAGATGGTTTCTTTACATTCCAGCTTCTGGAAGCTTCTCAGAAATACACCATAGAAACCTACATTCCAGGTGTTCTGGCTTGTAGCCTATTGCCTCTCACTTTGGAGGTATTTTAAAGTCCTCTTCTATTCTGTGTGAGGGCTTTCTGTACAATGATGCACATACTTCATCAGATCTTTTAGCAAAAATTGTTTCTAACAAAGTTCTTGATACAATATGACTAATGCAAGACAGCTTGATTACTTCAAATTTTCCAGTTGGCTCACAAATACAATTTGACTGGATAGAAATATGTTTGGGATGGCTCAGGACAGCAAAGAAATGCTTCTGATCCTATGTGGACCACCACTGTAAAGAAATAATAAGATAGTGTCAGCTCTTTTGTCTTTAGATTTCAGAAAGGTCTGAGGGAAGCTATGATAGCTGGATTGGAGTGGGTGTTTGTTGCCAAGATGTATTCGAGACACTTGTCCAGAAAGACTACTGCTTGTGAAGTCATTTTGGCCCAGTAGATGTAAATACGCCTAGCACCTCACTCAACAATATCTAAATCAAAAATATAAGCTCTCTGAATATGCTGCTTACTAATTCCTCATCCTACCTGTGGCCAAGAGACCCACTACCAGAGAGCAGCTGAAATTTTCCGTTCTGTCACATCCTAAATTCTTCTCAAATGCAGTGTTAAGTCCTTCATCTTTAAACTCCTTCATTCCTTCCATGCTTTGCTTCTTTCCACATCTGGGCAGTGCTACAAGCCAAATGTAGATAAGCTAACACCTTATTTTGGAAAGCAAGTGTCACTACCAACACAGGCAGTGCCTATCTTCTTGGATGTACTTTATGGCTAAACACATGCACAGGTAGATAAGCAGAGAAAATACCCGTTTACCCCTTACATAAGCCCATGCATATGTAACCTATTCCTGCATTTCAAGAGGAATAACAGAAACCACTGGGACAGTGATAAATTCCTATGCTAGCATGGGATTGTATGGTGAGTTCCACTTGTGTGAAACTCCTTGCAAAAATACAAGACTCAGATGAACAGGAGCCAAAGAGACTGAGTCCCACAAACAGGTTTCTATTTTCAAATAACAGTTAAACTAGAAATATGTATTTCAATACACAAGAAACCTTCCTCCGGTTTCCGTGTTATCTATAGAGCTTCTGGCTCAAGGGAGTGTCCTGTATTTTAAACAAGGGTCTGGTCTGTGCCCTTCCATTTTAATTATATTCCGTCACACTACTGTTCTCCTCTGTCTCCTGCCCTGCAACTTGGCAGGAGCTTCTTCAGTGGCCACCCTCCTTCTGACCCGAGTCTGATCTCACAGCCATGTGTATCAAGACCTAGCCTTGTAAAGGAAGCACCATCAGATCTGGCTTCTAACACATCAGGTTTCGAAATGGAGCAATAGTGATTAACAGAAAGTGAATGATCATCAGCATAATTTGTTTACAGAGTGGTTTAGCTGTGCTGGATATAAAGCTATCTCAGAATTTCCTGAGGCCTGTTTCTTTTCAATATCTCCTCTGGGAAATGGCTTTCGCTGCAACCCCCATGAATTTCAAAAAGTGGGTGAGCTCATACTGGGACCATTTTGGATTTTCAGAAATGAGATGGGTCACAATATTACTACAGTGAGCAAGAGCTGTATGCTCTCCCTTCCCAGCAAGACCATCACCAAAGAGCTATATTCTGAGGATACCAGAACCTCTTCAGTGTGGAGTCTGCAGCTGCTGCTTGGTTTGCCTCACTTTCAACTGGGACACAGCGGAAAGATAGCATTGATTAGTCCAGAAGTGATACCACAGTGAAATAGCCATATTACTTTTGATAATCACACCTTTCTTTATCATTACCCTTGCACTATGTTGTCAGGGCACAATGGCTTTTGTTAGTATTAGGTCAGAGAGCTTTGCACATTATGTTATTGCATGGCATAAACCTGTTCTTAGGCCTTTGGGGGAGTCAATCCTCCATCTCAGATTTCCTTACAGTAGCCAAAAGCAGTCTGGTGCTCTGCAGGTCATCCATGAATTATCTCTTTCTGAAGGCAATGCAGACACTTCAGAGCATGGTAGAGGAGAGAGCTCTGGTGAAAACAGATAACACAAGTGGTTCTCTCTTTCAATTCCTAACACAGGCAGCATCTCTGCATGGCTCTGCAAAAGGTCATGCAAACACACCTTGTTTCTTTCCATTCATCCTGGCACCGCACTTGTGTCCAAAATCGCCAAAGTGGACTGAGATTCTTAAAACTAAACTGCCCCACCCTTCCCTATGTCTACCCTTAAAGCAAACAGAAACACTGTTTTAGCAAATCTTCCTGGTGCCACCATAATGGCCAGTCAGGTTTGGGGTTTTTTTAAGTCTTTGGACATAGGTTTTTCATAGTTAGAATGCTCTGGGGTATGGTGCCAGAACCCTACAGCATAACTACGAGTATGCTTTTTCCATTTTCCGACCTGGAAACACTCTTGATGATACAAAGGTATAACCATATGTCCCCAATAGAGTGGAACAGATAAAAGCTGCCCAAGCGATGTTTTTCTCTGTAAGAATATTGCCATGATTTATAGTCTGCTTGTCAGCGTATATTTACTTCTTTCTTTAAAGATCTTTACTTTTAAAGTTCTGTTTTGGAAAAATGGGATGAGGAAGAAATGTGCTTATGAAAAGTCTGTTAAAGACTGCAACTCAGACCAGTGGAGGCAGAAGAATATCCAGCCAAGCCAGGCATCATAAACTTAACTTCTTCCACTAATGAGGGGCTGCCGAGGCCTGATGCTTCTGATCAGTTGTACACAGAATGAGCCAAGGTTAGCTTTTCACAAGCGGACGAACTGGAAGGATAGGGCATCTATAATCATCACCCAGAAGATATCAGTTTACATGAAAATCAAATCTGGGCTGTAAATTCACTGTCTAGAAAATAACAGTGCTGAAAGACGGGAGGACGATGCCACACTGCATGTAAAATCACATATAATAGATGACATAGAAATGTGGGGTGGGAGGGTGAAGGTCTGCTTTGCAATCATTTTTTGGAAGCTGATCAAGCTACTCCAAGCCACAGCTTGGGCCAGTGCAGCCCATTCAGAGTAGGGTTAGCTGCTTTTCTCTTTGCCAGTAAACAGGTTGTTCTTTAATGAGCACATGTGCTCTTGGGAGGACCCTTACCCCTCTGGTGAAATTAAGCACAGAGGAATTTCACAAGAGGCCTTTTGGAGATGAAAAGAGCAACAAACTCCTACGAAGGAGGCAGCACTCAACCTTTCTCAAGTGATCTTTGCTTCACACTACCCTTGTTAGTGTCTGTAGCATCCTCCCTGTGCAAAACATATTGACAAGGCAGTCTTGTACCAATCTGAAACCATTTTTTATCTGTCAGTCTTTGTTCAGGTTTTAAGCATCAGGATGAAAAAAAAACAAAACCAAAAAACCTCTACATTCTCCTTAATGCTGCCTGCTCTCTCTAGCCTTTGACAAGGTTCATTACCTGTCATCAGCTGAACTACAGTTCAGGAGTAAACAAGTCCAGAAGGGCACTGAGGTTACATGACAATAGAAAATGAAGGGCAAGAAGGAGGAAGAAAGGAGAGTGAAGGAAATGAAGGCCAAGGCTGGAGCCTTTGCTTTGGTTTGTATGGGTAAAAAATTTCCAGCTTGTTTTCTTTGTGCCCCCAGAACAAACCATAACTGCACATCTACCATGTATAGGAGTGCTGCTGTTTCCATGCTGGGGGGTCAAAGTAGGCTAGATCTTTCTAGCTCTGGATCTGTAAGCACAAGGAAACAAGATCTAAAAACACCAGAGCTGACTGGACACCAATCAGTTCAGCTCTGATGGTACTAATCCAGCTCAGCAAGAAAGCCCTGCTGACAGTAACATTTTACTCACTTAGGTGCAGTTCCGGACCTCAGGAGCTAGAAGGTTCCCAAAAATATCCACTGGCCTGAGCATTTTGCTATGAAAGTAACTCTTTGTAATTCAACAAAATGTCAGCCAGCCAGCTCTGTAGAATGGATAGGATCATATACAGAGAAGAGTCTTTAATGCCATGAGTGATAGACACTAGTTGAACATGATCAAGTATTGACAAAGCAAGAAAAATAACATCACACAGAAAAAAAAATGAATTCTGAAAAGCGTGGTTAAGGGTTAACTTGAGGCCAGCTTCTAACTAGACAGCTCTATGAGGAAGAAGGCTAATGCACTTTGGCCCTTGAGTGGTCTGCAAAAGAAAATGTATTTTACAAGACTTGAACAAGGAGCCTGGTAGCATTTCCTGGTACAGAGATTACTAAACCAAGCTCGTGATGGTGGTGATGTAAGTGATGAGACCAAGTGTACCGCTTTTGCATGCACTTTAGAAAGGGAGTTCGGGCAGTGTCAGACATCAAGTCCATATAGATAGGTCAGTGTGCAGGGTGCAGAAGAGATTTTAGCATAGCACTTCCTTTGTATTTCAGTTTAAAGTTTACCTTGTTTTCCTCCTTCTCCAGTCAGATCATGATTCAGAAAAAAGAATTTTTCTACTCTACATTCTCTGTTCCTTCTGTCTTGACCATGAAATACTCCTTCTGTATTCAGCACAATAATGCCTGTCTTTTAGATATGTTCTGCCCCCGACCAAAAAGAGAAAGAGAATACTTGCTCTATCGTCAGAAAGCAAACAGTATTCACATATCAAAACCAATCAGTGAGGACTGTTTATGAAAGGGGTTATTCGGCAAAACAAACTGCAATTGCTACAGATGGGATTTAGTGGTACAAGAGGAGCATATCCAATGTGATTTTTAAGGTTTTCATAAATTTCAGCTGCCATAAATCTGCACTGCTGTCAGTAAGACTACTTTGATCTGTATTGACTGAGAAATTACAGTGGTGTTTTCATACAAGATCTGATCAAGGAATACCCAGAAACTCTTGGGGCTTTTTTTAACTTTTACAGAGTTGCTGTGTGAGAGGAACTGAGACTTTCTGACTGTGTTATCTGTAAAAAAGGTGAAAAGAAGCCTCTATTCAATGAAGACCAGGAAGTCAACTTTATTTTCCTCTTATACCAACATATATTAACAGTGATTCTATTGCAGCTAATAAACTATAACCTCCATAAAAGATATACAGAAGGGAGAGAGGTGGACCCACCATTTAGGCTTGAATAAAATCTCAGCAAAGTCTATACAGGGGAGAAAGCTGTGGCCCAACACTTTAGAGGAGTGCTAAATGGTGTATCCTGGTATCATCATGTAAGGCTGAAACAGATGGATTATTAGGTTACTATGTTTTTTTAATATGGTATTATGATCTCACCTGTGTTTATCATTTTACTCTACCATTTATCCTCTTAGATCCCCCCACAGACAAAGGGAGAAATGATAAAAGCCAGCTATGGTCAAGGGAAACTTTCTCTCTGTAAAGGCAATGAAGAGCAAGATCTGCATGGAGGGTGGGGTGGAGAGGAGGAACAGGCACACACTGCTGTCAGGGCTTCCCTTAACCTGGTTCTTTGTCGTGAATGGAGAAAAGTAAAATTCTGGCAAGCAAGGGTTGGTTTCTGGACCTCTTGCAACAGAAGAGAACTCAGAGAGAAACTTGCATGACAGTTGCTTTGGATAGGAAAGAGAAGAAAGTCAGCTTTCTTCAAGGAGAGCTTGAGCAGCTCCCCATAAGGGAAGAGTGAGTTTGGCACAGAAGAGGCTGAGGTAAATCTTGAGTTTTTATCAGCTGTGATGATGACCCATTTATTCCATGCTGTTTTGTGTCATTTTGAACAAAAGCCAATGCTGAAATTGTATGACAGAAGCAATTTAGGTGGGGGAGCACTATCATCTGTGCTGCAGCATCAATGAAAGAAAAGTTCAGAGACCAAAAAAATCATATATTTCATAGCTGATGGGAAGATAATTTCCATACTGTCATCTGGGACAGCATGTCTGCGACACGTTACTTGAATGGTCTGACATAAAACACCAGTGATTTAGCCCCTCTTTTGCTGATGGAGAAAAATGAATTGATTACTTTTTCATGCCACTGTTTGCTGAAGTGGGTTTAATGAATTAGGTCCAGAGTGACTCTATGATGGGTTTTTAAACAAATATAGTGAAGTACAGTTTAACTTCAGTGGCCCTTTATGCTATGTTTATTAAGCATGATAATATATTAGCTACAGCTAAGCTCTTTCTTACTCCACCAGAATAGTTCACATTAAATTTGGGGTTTATTAAAAGACATTCCTCAGGAGAAACATGAAATCTCATTCTTTGAAATTTGAATTGTGCTATAAATTTCGACTTCTTAAGGCTAGTTATGGCAAAGTCTCTTCATTTAAGCCCCTTCCAGTGTTCACTTGTTTAATTTTATTCAGCTGTGTATGTGCAAGCAGAGGTGGTAATGAATAAAAGATGTGGGGTAATGTTGGAAGAGGATGGTGAGCAGAAGTCACATGAGCAGTAAAATAAGAAGAAAACTAATATTGCCTAGCAACCTAAGAAAAAAAAAAATGTGCCTGGCAACAGAAAGGAAAGACTTAGCTGCAAAGAGAACACTTGCCAGGAAAGAGAGACAAAGAGAAAGAAAATTCATAACATAACAAGCCTCAAAGTTGGGGGATGGGAAGCAGCAAGAATGGTTAGTTCAGAAACTTGGAAAAGAAAGCCAACTACAGCTTGTCTTGCACAGAAATGGCACAGAGCGCTACAGGTATGGCTATCGCTAATTATTCACATTGGTATTTTATGGTGATGAACCAAAACAGGAGATGTAGCAACTATGTAGTCACCCTTACCGTTATATTTGGAACTTCAAAGGGAAAATTGAACTCAGATAATTCTATTACAAAACATGAGGCTCATTACTTGGTCTAGAAGAAAATACCCATTCGTATTCCTCACAGAGTAAGACCTTGTCCTGCCAAGGACTCCAGGCTTCTGACAATGTAGACAAAATTCAGCTAGTAAACAGTAGCAATGCACTATCAAAAGTGAAGACTTAGATTATCTGATAGCAGAAGATCACAGGCAAATTAATCCTACCAATTAGGTCTCCCTTCAGGGGCAGCTAAATTAGGGGTTTAACTTGCCAGGACATTATGTTGTTGACTTTGTGTGTTTTGGAAACAAAGCAAGGTTGCTGTAAGAAGTCAAAATCTGACCATCACAGCAAAAGAGGGGTCATTTGCTCTCAGTCCCATTAAGAGCAATGGGATTGAAAACATCTTTGAAAAGAGAGTTCTTAGTGGCTTCGCTGATGGGAATAATCGTATGCAGAGGAATTTTCAGCTATGCAAATCTTGGCACCAAATGACATGTAACCTTAAACCTTCTCATAATTCTACTCATTGCAGTTAAGGTACAGAGGTTAGTGTAAAAGAATTGAAAATAAAACATAAAAAAATGAAAAACTAATTTATTCTTCTCTGGGACTGCAGACACTGGGAAGCTTTAATCATAATCATATGGCTATTGCACCATGGGACTATGGGGCAGAGTTAGGGTTGTTTCAGCAGTCTAATTGTATGCATGTGGGTATTTTCTATTATTTGGGATAACTGCAACACTGATGACATACCATGCTGTCAATCATCATGTGTTATTCTGGACACATCTTGGCTCTGTTTGGAAATCCTTTATTTTTTATTTTTTTTCTTTTTAATTTGGTTGTGGTAGCAGCTTATTAAGTAGAAAATAACTTTAAAATATTCCCCAGAAACCACAGTTATTTCTTCATTTTCCCAGGAAAGTTGAGACTTCAATATCCTAAACATTTTGAATGACACTTTCAAATGCAGGAATGAGGAGGATGTTAGACCTGGGGCATAAGTAAGAGATTAGTAGTTTATACTAGCTCCAGATTAGTTAGCAATTTATAAAATTGAAACTCCACTCCCCTCTAGCTGTTGGAAGGGAAAAGGAGCCTTCTGATTTTTTCCAGTTTCAGAAGATTAATTAAAAAATAAGTATTTCATTGTTTATACTCTGCCCCTACTTTGAAGTTATCTTCAGTTACAGCTTCAGTGCTATCCCGAGTTTATAACCAACTCATCTGACCTACGTCAGAGGTCCTTCCTTTGCGACTATTTTATATGGGCATTTGATGGTTAACATTGTGCCTAGCAGTCTCTGTTTCTTGTCTTTTTTATTGTAGCTGGGTCTCTGCTTACTATGTGTTATTTTAGCTATTTGTACATACTAGCTATTTGTTGTAACAGAATGCCCTAGCAGGAAGCAGAGCCTTGACTTTGTGATACATTTCTGCTGATCTCTGCTCTGTGCAGAGCAGCAGTGCTGTGGATAGGTGATTCCCACTGTCTCTTTGATGAT
>NW_009911857.1:11904-18046 GCF_000696875.1 Nestor notabilis
CCTATGACTTTTTGGGAGCCTTGGGAAGAAATGATGCATTGAGAAAAACAGCACTAGTATTTTAAATGTAATGGTCTTTGCTGGTTTCCTTATATCAGACTAACAGAAGTACGTGATTAGGTTCATGGTTATCCTTTAATGTATTATAAAGTTTTACACCAAAAGATGGGCTCAATTGTCTCTGTATAAAGGCACTTTCATTTCACAGGTGTCAGGACTTATTCTTCTGGATTCCAATTAAATATCTATTTCATTTTTATTTCTTAAGAAAAATGTTACTATTTCAACATTTCTGGGCATGACAACAAAGCAAAGGTTCTTTTTTGAATTCTGCCACAATGTATTGCAGCATTATTTGCCACAATGTATTGCAGCAGAATTACAGACCCTTACATGCCTTTCATTTGCCATATACCTTCTGTTTCCTGGCTTTAGTATCTCTGGGAAAGCCCATATTCCAGATAATGGAGAAATAACCTTTGACCTTAGTTCTCATCTGTGAAAGTAAACTGATTGGATATTTCTGACAGGTGGGCTGGAATTTCCAAAAGGTAAAATATTCTTCACTTTTCTTGATTACTGTAGTCTTTGCACATCCCATAAGGTTTATTGGGTGTTCATTCCTCCACAGTATGTTTATTTCCAAATTTATCTAGGCTTTTTAATATCCTAGGTATAGGATATGGGTATGTGTATACTGCCTGGACATTATTCCACAGACTACTCTCCAACCAGCATCAGAAACATATTCCTATGACATTGTCTCCTTATGGACCGAACAGTCTGAGTGCATCAATAATTTTCTTTTCCTAGCACTCACTCAAGGTTAGCACTCACTCACTTAGCTGTTCAACCTAAACTCTCTTGCCAGAAGTAGGAAAAATTCAAGTACAATATTTTTCTATTTGCTGAGCCACTTAAGCTGCACCAGAGGAATACACCCTCTTCAGTTTATCTGTGACAAGGAGTACATTTTTTGGGTAATATTTGGTCAATGGTCTCTACACAATACTTTATAGTAGTTTGTGATGGGTTTGTACCATTGCAAAGAGCTAAGATAGAATGACAGAACTGTTCCATGATGGAAAGCCAGCATCTCCTTTTTGTCCAAGCTTATTCTCCTCTGTGTCATTCAGGATCCTAATGACTAAGCTTGTTTTACCAGAGTGTTGCTCTCAGTTCTCCTTCAGATACTTTATTCTCTTGCTCCAGCTGCTGCACAGCTTTGTGAAGAATTTTTTTGAGGTTTGTTTGTTATTGAAAAAGGTATTTCTAAGTCTTGATAGCGCCATTGTGTAATGTTTCAAGGGCAGAATGTAACAGAATCTGAGACATTCCAATAAAACTTAAGATCTATCAGATCTCTCTTACAGAAGCCCTGATTCTTTCATGTATTTTGATCCAGGCACTCCCTTGGAGTTTATTTTCCCTGGGGTTCTCCATATTTCCTCAGAAACCAATAGAAGAGTATCTGAGTTTTCCTCAGCTTCATAATGCCTGTGTTTAGTCTGATATTCGCTTCTTAATATTTGCTTTGGCAGTGTTGTGGCCAAAGCATGGCATTACTGTGTAGTATGGTCTTTTCATAAACCATATAGTAAATTCAAATACTGTCTCTGATAAAGAGAATTCTGTTCAGCAATTCCATGCAGCTGTGAGTTCCTAAAACTTTTCTTGACATTTACAGGGCTGATGATCTACTCAATAGTGTACAATAATTCATTTTCTTTGCTGACTTGCCAGCAATCTCATTATTCCCCCATCAGCATCTGCACATCAGCACCATGAAATGTATCTTCATAGTCTGTTAAAATTCCTAACGGGGCCTAAAATTATTATTTCCTTTCTCAGTTTTGTTTTGCAATCAAATATGTGAGGCCAAGCAATGAATAGTAGAACTACTATGATTTCCAGAAATGTTTCATTGTGTATTCCTCAGCAACTTACATTTGCCTGTTGGCATTGTCATTGTTGCATAGTATATCCCCAGTAATTGCATTTCTCAGGTCAAACACCACTTACATCCTTGCACATTCACACAGCTCTTCTGGATGCTCCTGCCTAGTCGGCACATATGTGCCTGACTCAGCTTTGTTTGTTTCTTAATTACATTTTCTTCCTTGCTGTGAGTCTCACTAGCCCCCCGTCCATATATTTCATATACCACAGGCTGGATTATTTCTATAAGAAAACTACCCCCTTTTCAGAGGTGCTACAGGCATAGGGAGCACTCCAGCTAAACACAGTACAGTGCATTTTCTGGTGCCTCCTCCAAAGTCTTCTGTAAATTGTAATTATCTTCCCAAGCTCTTTGCGAACTGTCCATGCCTTTTTCTTGCCTATGCCTTCAAAGAGTAACAGCATAAAGACAATGAATTGTTCTTGACAGTAATAATTCTAAATCAGTGATTTTAAGCGATTTCTCACTGTATGTGACTGAAAACAGATTTTTTCCCCCGCAGTATTATGAGAGATGGAGACATTGCTGATTTTCATTGAGATTCTTATAGGACTTTTGGCTTGGGTTTTCCAGCTACCTGCTTAATCAATGGGTTAACCTGAATGAGGAGAAAAAGCTTCTTACTCTCACGTTAGAGCTTTTCTTGAAAGAATTGGAATAATTTTACAAGCAGGATGCGAGAGGAGAGTGTCAAACAGAACAGATCTCACCTGCCTGATCAACACAAAATGGGGGTAAGATTTGTATTACTCACGTTAGATTTCATAATACCTGCTCTGCCACTGTAGCAGGAAATGTGTCACCTCGCCGTTCAGTGGAAGTACTGTGGTAACAATTCAGGTTTTTAGAGCTGCACTGCAGTCATCTGCCCCCAGGATAAAATCACTTCTTTAGGTGTGGGTGGCTTTGTTCAAAGCAAATGTCCACTTTTGCTCAGCAATGGGGACTTTGATCTGAGCTCAGCATTTAAACTTATCTCAGCAATCAGCCTTGAGATTAAAAATGTTTTTTTCCGTGTAAATCACAGCTAGATTGTGGTGGTTTTGTCCTGGCATTTTCCTCGTTTGCTCCCATTTTTAAAAACCTTTGATATTTAGACAGACTACATATGTCAGCTAGGGCTGTATGCCATGAACAGAAATGACAACAGGAAAGAAATAGATTGGTCCCAAGGCACTGAGTCAAAATTAAAAGCCAATTTATTTAATTAAAATTTCACAGATGACAAAGAAAATCAAAGAATTAAAATGAGAACTAGAATGGGTAATAAAAAAGCAAATGGAATAATGTGAAACTGACAACCCCATCTACTCCGAAGATACCAATGAGTCTCAGGAATACCCAGGTCCTATTGCTATCCATATTGCTGAAAATTCCAACACCTGCTCTGTGGCTCCATTTCCAGCCCCATGTGATGCTTTCTTTGCTAGTAGGTATTCTTCAGTGTGGCTCAGCTACTTCCTGTGCACCTTCCCTAGTTAAAAACAAATGGTATTTATCAGCTGAGCAGCTCCACCCTGACAGTTGGTCATGGCAGGTACAGCTGATACACAGAACAAGCAGACCCCAGTGCTTCTTCTCCTGGTGATCCCAGTGCAGCCCTGACCTGCAGAGCCACCCACCTCGTCCAGCTCTGCTCTGGATGAGGGCTGTCCTCCCTAGCATGCATTTTAGCCCTTGAAGTTTGCAGGGCAGATGTAATACTGATATGACTGAAAGAGCTATACATTTGCATGGCACACACTTTGGAGGAGCCATATATTTGCATGGTGCATAACTCCCTGGTTGACTCCATGGGGAGACAGGGTAGGGACCTCCTCCAGGGGAGTCCTAGCAGAGATACGTCCAGATCCTAACATGGATGGGTGAGGAGGTACTCTCTTGGCCATACCTAAGCATGGTCTTTTCAGTGTTTGCAAGAGATTTCTTCTTCATACAAGTCCACTGTCCCTCAGCAGCCTGTTCTTTGCACACAAGCACAAAATCTCAAAAAAGCCACAGCTTGCCCAGCAGCTCTGACATCAGCACTGAATACTGTGGTTGTCTGAAACACCATCATCCAAAGACTGTTTGTGAGATGTCAGTCCATAATTAAAAAACTTTCTCCATAGTGAAGTGGGACAGAAAGTGGAAGAGAGAGAGTAGTCGCTATATAAAGGTTAATGGAGTTCCTCTTTGTTTGATATCTCAACCTCAATTATAATAATAAAAGTAGTCATAAAAAAGCTAATAATAATATCTCACTCAGCTCAGACTCCTGAGGACTTCATAGAGACACTTTATCACAAATATTTTTTGTGGTACTTCAGTAATACACGTACCACTAAAGTCAGATGACAACACAAATGTCTGGTAAAGTGCTTAATTTCTGACAAAACTGATGAAAGTAAGCCAACAATGTTTAATTTTTTTTTCCTTCTGTATCCTTTCCTAAAAGGTTCTTTTTTTTTTCTGTCTTTTATAGGGATGCAATCTGTTTCCTTTTAGATTTTTTTCCCTTCTGCTCTCTTCCCTCCCACTTTTCATACCCACTTCATTTTTCCTCCCTTACTATTTCCCTCCCTCTTCCTACCTGATGCTTGTACACACACACATGACCAAACACTCAGTCCTCTGACATTTCTTTTTCTTCCCTCTCATCCCTTGTTTTTCCTACCAGATGGCCAAGCCAAAAACGCCACAAGAACAGCTTGTTCTCATGATATGTAAATACTAGAAAAGCAGCCACAGTGATTGTATTTTCACCAAGAGAGGACCAAAAGATGGGTCTTTTTTTCACTGACCACAGAGGTTTCTGCTCCCTTAAAATTCACAATGCCCTCCTGCATCATTCTCTGTCACTTAAAAGTAGGATAGCTGCTCCGTAGCTGGGTGAAGACAAGTTTCATAATTCCCAGTACAATTCCCAGATGCATATATCTGTGGCAAACAAGTACAGATCTGCACTCTGTTTTATCACCAAATGAGGTTAAAAACCAGCAATCCAGCAAATGTTCGCCTAATCACACCAACTATCTCATAAACGTGGAACAAGACAGCACCTGTCACAAAACATCTATAATCACGAGTTAATCTAAGCAGAAGACACACAATGGATACAGATAGAAAGAAGCAAAGGGAGAAGTGAGAAATTATTTGTCATCATGATGGGACCCAGGCTCGACACATCTGCATTATAAACAATGTTGGAGACCGGATGTTAAACTCCCTGAGAAAACTACTTTTTCTACAATAGCTCTTGTTTTTATAGAAGACATGGAAACGTTAGCAAATTAAAATAAAGTCATCCAGTGAAGTCTGCCCTGAGAAGTTAGGTTCTTCCTCTGCCTCCTTTACCCAGGGACCTCCTTTCTTTTCTGACTGCAAAGCCTGCAGACTTTGTACTGGTGGGACAGAGCTAAGCAACTTTCAGTTGAGTGCATGTATATCTTTGAGATTTGTCTTTAACATAGGAGAGATATTTGTTAATGTCTTTCTTTTGGAGAATTCACTTTTTAAGTCAGACTTTGAAATCTTTTGCACAGATCCTACGTTTGGGCAATAACATTCCAGTCCTGACATGTAGGTGAACAGATACACATTTGGCACCTCTGTTTACAACACAAAGTCTATAGTTTAGGTTACCTTTCAAATAGACCTAGCTGTTTCATCCTCCAAACAAATGTACAATGAAACAACCTCATGGTCTGGCATAGCCCCCTGAAACTAGCCTCCCATTAAAACATGGAAATCTAATGTGCCAACTGCACTCCATTATGGTGTCTGGGGATAAAATGGGCTTCATCTGATCAGATTTCAAACTTCAATAACTGTCGGTAGGAAATCATGCAATTTTACTCAGGATTGTTCAGAGACTGAAGTGATTCCACTTGCCTGTCCAGGCACAAGTGAATTCAGAATCATACAAGCAGGTAAAAAACTATATCGTGAGGGAACACTTCGGACCACTGCATCCATATTCCACCCAGAGCAGGGCCCACTTTGAAGTTAGATCCTAAAAGCTGATGTTCCTAAAAGCAAGGAATAATACAGGAAGTTATAAGACAGAGGTGTAAAAGTATCATTGCTGCCGCATGCAACCAGGAGAAGGTTGAACTGCAATGGATGGCAGAGGCAGTGAAGAATTAGAGGCAAAAGGGTGGAGATATGGCAGCACCCGCTTCCCCCCAAACCACACGGTTG
>NW_009911857.1:18077-47003 GCF_000696875.1 Nestor notabilis
ACCAGAAGTGAAGGTGCCTGGATGCATGTCTGATGCTGACACTTCTCTGATTTTGCCAGGAAACACTGGTAGACTGTAATATCAGACAGAAGAGAAAGGAGGGAGAAGGGGAAGTACTGAAAAGAAACTTATTTCCTGAACTTTCATTTCAATAGATGAGGACTAAGCATCATGATAATTGACACATGCATTAGAGTTTTATCTACCACTTGCACATGTCAGTTGACAAGGGGTATTGGAGGCTTTTGGGGTTGTCTGGAGTTTTCTTCCCTAATTCTGGGATAGAAGGAGGTGAGGCAACACCAGGAGCCAGATTAGAAAGAGACAAGAGGACAGGGATTTGTGAAGTCACTCTGAATGGGCCTTAGCAGCTAGTCCTAGACACTTACATGTTCCAGAAAAATCCTGACCCTGGAGCCAAGTACAAAATCCCACTGAGCGGGCAATCCTGAGTCATCCCTCCACTTACTTCTGGATCCAGTGAATCATTCTGGATTTGAGCAAATCCTGGTTTATAATTCTGTAATCTCACCCCTAGGTATTAAATCTGGCCAGTGATCTGCCAGAGAGACTCAGAAGAACTTGCCTCTGCTTTTCCTAAGCCCCGACCTGCATATCAAAGGAAAAGACCTATCCATCATCCCAGGACCTTCATCTTCTCCTGCCTATCTGTAAGATCAGCACTGAGAAAGCTGTGGAGAGAGGCATCTCTAACTCTCTCTCTATCTCTGGCAGCAGCACTTAATGACTTCTCCAGGAGGTAACAGCTTCCAGAAGGCAGTCATGCTGGGATGTCCCTTCCCACTCTCTGAAGGCTGGAGCTTCTTTGTCACTTTAAGACTGGCTCCAATAGGAGCCAAAATAACATTACATAGAATGCAGTGAAATAATTGATAATTTGCATAACGTAGAGTGCTGCTCTGCTAGGACAGCTCTAGTCAGACCATTCTTCTACTGGCTTTGGAATTAATCATTTGGTTTACTGGAAAGGCCTAAATTAAAAGGTGTTTTTTACAGCTTTTTCTAAAAACTGCCCATATAGGAAATAGCATGACACTAGGAAGGAAGGAGATCAAGCTAAGGGAAGGAAGATTGTGAAGCAGGCACTAGGAAATGGCTTCATGCACAGAGCTGAAAGAAAGAAATCTAGCTGCTGTGGGAAGAACTCAGAAAATTCTTGGTTTTAAACAGAAGTCATTTTTGCTCAGTTAGAACATGGTCCTCATAGTATTACCCAGCATGAAGCTCACAAAAAAAATGGCTTTGAGTTTCAAAGTATTTCTTCAGGGGACATCAAAATGCTCTGGGAAGGAAAAGGAGCAGATAAAAGAGCACAGCAGAGTTCTGAACCTACAGTTCCAGTTACGTTTTGTGTCAGCAAATAATTTGCTTAAACTGCAGACTGTCACAAACAGAGAACAAGTAAATGATTTATGCTTTACATAAAACTGCAAAAGCATCACTCAGGTCCTCTGTTTTCAACTAATGTCAATACATAAATTTCACAGGTGGCTTCTGTCTAAAGCATCTACGGCATCCTTTGCTATCTCTGTGTTCTGCAAGGGAAGAATACAGGATACTTCCTAGTTATGAAGCACAGTAACACCATAAGAAAAGAGAAATTATGCAAAGGCAATGAAGGAAATGGAATATGTTTTCACAGTGAACTCAGGCTGTCATAACACCAGAGTTCGGGTTATAGAGAGTTATGAATTTAAAACAAGAATAAAAAGCTTCTTTGACATAATCACAAAATTTGGGTGCAAAAAAACCTGGAGAAAATGAAGCTTTTGAAACTTTGAAAAAAAGTCTTGAAAAGGTATTTATCAATCCCTTTCATGATTGTCTTTGGTTGATTTTTTTTTTGTCCTAGCTACTAAAATCTGCATTCTTGGGCATCTTCTGTCATAACATCCCATATGAGGGTGGCTTCTAAATAATATACAAAGAGAAGTTATTATTAATCACAATCTGACTAATGTTTACCAACAAAAATGAGCTCTTCAGTTCTCTCGGCTACTTTCTTTGGCTGTGCTTCAGGGAACAGCTGCCCACAAGCTCTACCGCAAGCTACATATTGCTCTCTCTGAATTTTGGGCTTTACTTCTTCCTTTTTCCCTCTATCTGTTTCTATTTCAGTCTTGGGTAAATGTCAGTCCTGGAATGAAACAAAAGCTTGAAACTCTGGTCCACAGGCCAGTACTCCATTTTTTAGACATCTGTGAAACATTTTGTATTGTCATAGAATCATAGGTTGGAAAAGACGTTTAAGACCACTGAGTCCAACTGTAAACCTAAGACCAAATTCACCACTAAACCATGCCCCTAAATGCCACATCTACACATCTTTTAAATACCTTCAGGGATGGGACTTCCCTGGGCAGCCTGTTCCACTGCTCGACAACTCTTTTGGGGAAGACTTCTTCCTAATATCCAATCTAAACCTGTATTTGCCTTATCACTCCATTGTCATAATCTTGAAGACTTTCAACTTTACTCAATCTACAGAGATAGACCAATGTTGTTATCCACCTGGGAACTCAGAGGAGGGCTTAAAAATTGTGGCTTGCTCAATTTGAGGATGTACATTTGATCCAGGAACCGAACATTCCCACACCACACCTTGTGGCATGGCAGGAGGACAGAGCAGCATGGGTGCCCTGGTGTCATGCTGCTGAATGGGGCTGACCTTCTCATGGCGGTTAAACTGTTGTATGAGAGTGAGTCAGGAGACAAGAGACATTCTGGTAACTCCAAAGGTTTGCAACTTTGAAAATGGCTATAACTTCAAACCATCTTAGTAGGGCACGAGCTGCATGACTAAAGAAGAGCCAGCATTGGCCCTTTCTGCTTGTAATCTTCTAAATGGGAATGGTTGGATTAAAGCATTTTCCATGGTGCTTTGATGCCTATGTATCCATGCCTATCTATAAATGTTTATGTGGCAAATGGAAAAAGCAAAAATAGCAAAATTAAAAAATGTCCTCTTCTAAGTTTTCAGAAAAGTCATGTAAAAGCTTTCTCCCTACCAGTAAAAGTGGTCAGGAGTAAAAAATAAAACAAGTTCAGAGGAGGAAAAACCACCTGATTAGATAGCTGATATTCAGTTTCCCTTTTTCCTCCACAGTCACCAAACAAGAAAGAGCACAATTTTTCTGAAAGATGGGAAAAGACATAAGGCACTTTGGCAGGTCAAGAGTTAATGGTTTTAACAGTGTGGTTGGATGTACTAGAAGACACTTTGGAGTTTTCTGATGTAGTGATGGTTTTCTTTATGTGATATATCCACTGTTAAATACACACATGCTGTGTGTACAGATATAACAGCATGAAATTCTAATTCCAGGTACATAAATAATTGTGTGATTGCACTGAAGAAGAGAAAATAAAGGTCAAATAAAGTGGATAACTATTGTCTATCTGTATACATGCTGAGAAAATTTCTTGCCACATACCATAGCTCTTTACCTACCACTTACTAGGCACCTTGTGGTGGTTTCATTTCCTGATCCTACTCTTATACACCCAGATTTTAACCTCACTTTTGTGCTCTCAGTGTGTCTGGAAACTGCCATGGAAGTGAAAGGAAAACAAAATGAAAATGGGGAAAAGCTGACACTGTGTAAAGCCGTCTGACAAATGTCCCAGAATATTACAAGTGCCCAAGGCATACCAGCCTCCATGGAGTCACACCTGCTACAGTATCAACTGGTCTGATTTCAGCCCTGCATGTATAAGAAACACCTCTTCCATACCAGCACAGCTTTTCAGTGTTGGGTTTGTTGTGATTGTAAGAACTCTACATAATTGAACTTCACTTTTGTGGCTTCAGAATGTTGGGAACTTTGTCTTCAAAGGAGTTGATTTTGAGAGTCACTATAAGGAATTACTATATCAAAACAGAAAGGAGAACACAGCCTTTTCCTATTTTATGTGCAGAAGATATAGTAACTATGAAAGTAAGAATGAGAACTTATTCTTTCTTCTCTACCCTTCGGATTACTCCCGATTCCCTTATAGTGGAAAATCCTCAGCCAACACTTCTAGACACAGAGTGAGAAGTGAGGCTGGAGCACAAAAGCCATCAGTAACCCTGGCTTTTACCTGCAAAGGCAAGTGAAAACTGCTCCACTGTCCTTTACAACACAAAGACATCCAAGAAGAAAAAGTTGCATGCACTCAGCTCAAAAAAGAGGAGACAAAACAGTGTTTCCACAAACAGAGGTACAATGTTAGCATTCAGAGAGGGCTGCTAGGCTTTGTAAAAGCATTCTAGCTTCCTTGCCAAGCAGAATGTGTTATCCACCTTCCATAAAGTGAACAAATCTGTTTCAGCCACTCTTCTTTTCTGGGAGTTTTCCAGATTCCAGTGTCACAGTGTAAATGACTTTGCATAAAGAGAGCTAAGGTTTGCTTCAGTTATTTTGCACCATTTTGTGTATGTAGTCTTACAGTAATCTGACTGAAACCTTTCTCTCTTTAGCAGAGGGGGAAACTTGGCTGAGGCCAAAAATGCAAAAAGATAACTCAGTTCATGATCCACTAATTCACTTAGGAATAAAATTAAATTCCATTCTTGTAGAACACAAGAGATAGGAATCAAATCACTTTTGTTGTGTCCTCTGTGAGTACTAGACCAAAGCGATGGTTATTCAGAGCTAAATTTCTGATTTAGGAAAGTTTAGCCTCAGCTGTGCATATAAAAGTGTAGAGTAAATAGTGATTTGAGTATTACATTTCCCTAAAATAAGGAAAACAATTTTAAAATCAGCACTGAAATCTTTGGTTCCTTGTTTTCCCTTGTCCTGGTTTCAGCTGGGATACAGTGCTCTGTGTTTTGGCTTTAGCATGAGAACAATGCTGATAACACACCAATGTTTTATTTATTGCTAAATAATATCCAATCAAGGACTTTTCAGTCTCTCATGCTCTGCCAGTGAGTAGGAGCACAAGAAGCTGGGAGGAAGCAGAGACAGGACACCTGATCCAAACCAAAGGGGTATTCCATACCACAGCATGTCATGCCCTGTGTATAAACTGGGGGGAGTCACCTGAAGGTACTGATCACTGCTCGAGTTTGGGCTGGGTATCAGTCAGTAGGTAGCAAGCAATAGTATTGTGCTTCCCTTAGGTTCCTTGTGTTTTATTCCTCTCTATTATTATTATTGTTGTTGTTGTTGTTGTTGTACTTTATTTCAATTATTAAACTGTTCTTATGTCAACCCATGGGTTTTACCTTCTTGTCCAATTCTCCTCCCCAGCCTACCACCTTCATTGTACCTTAGTTGCTCTCTAGGGTCAAGATATGCCTTTCATTTTTATGTTTTATTTAAAAGTAGATTAAATAATGCACGACCCCAAAGCATGTTTTGGGGTAGAGGGAGGCTAAGCTTACAAACCAAGTCAATGAAGAGTTTTCTTGGGCCAGATGACAGCACACAAGACACATCTAAATGCAAAGACAATCCTGCCTCTCAGGCAGAAACCCTCAAGTGTGTTTTAACCACACAGTGAGGGCACCGCAGCCATGGCAACACGAAACTTAACACAGGCTATGAAATCCACCCCAGACCTTGGATGAATGCCAGGGTGGGATTTAACCCACGCTTAATTTTATCCTGCTGCTTCCAGATCCTAAACCAGATTACACCTGCCTTGGTTCTGTGCAGGTTTTTGACTGCCATGTTCATCCATTTCTTATGATGTATGTCCAGTTCTCAAAGGAGAAAGATATGCAACTGCTGCGATGCTTCCTCCACAGGGAGCCCTTGCAGGTTGCTCAGCAGTATCTCATCACCAGATTGTCACTGCTCCAGCGTGGTAGGTATGTGAGGATGCTTCTCAGCCAGCCAGCAAGCACACAAGTCTTGGCAATTTGTCTGGATAGAGAAAAAGGAAAATTTCCCTCTGAGCAACAAGTCAACAGATGACCTACTAGTGCCTACTAAGGTGTAACCACTAAAATGCAGTTTTCCAGAAACACTTGTCACATGTAGGAGGCTGGCAGAAATGCTTCAAGAATATCTTTCTTAATACCACCAAAACCAGAATTTATCATCTTTCAGTAAGCACAAACATCTTTGCATTTCTGACTGCTCACTGAGGCTGGCCCCTGGGGTCTCCTCTGGGGTAAGAGCTGAGAGTTCAGTTCCCCTGGATGCCAGACAATGAAATAATATCTGCCCTAGGCTCATAGAGCTGTTTTAAGCAGAATTATCTACCACTGTTTCTTCAAAATCAGCCTTGTACACAGTCCAACTGATGCTCATGAGTTTATTGGCCCACTGGCAGTGGTTGCCAGTGGCTTATGGAGAATTTGTATAATAAATATTGAAGTATAAGATACGCATAAAGTAAAAAAGGCTCCTTCCAAGATTGTTAAGAGGGCTTCAGGAGTAGTGGGACCATGAAATGTTGCAGTATTTATCTGAACAGGAAAATTAAAACTCAAGTACCCAGCATACTGTGCACTGAGCCTGAAATGCCAAGACAGCTCATTCAGACATATTAAAAATATGCACGACTGATATTTTATTCTATTTGAATAGTAGAACAGCAGAGAATAAAAGCCAGTATTTGTGCCTTTGTCAAAAACTCAGGAGGAGCCCAACAGTGTTTTTTCATTATGCTGACTTCATCCCACCTGAATACAAAATAGACATTGTGCAGTTTTGCAAGAATATTTTTCTGCAGTGTCAATTGCAATGTGTCCTGGGAATTCTGCGTAAGCCTGCATTAAAAAGATTCTGAAGAAAAAGAAAAATAATGTCTTACTCTTCTTCCTGCCCTCCCATTAATGGCCACAATTACGGTATTCCTAGGATAATACAGATATACGATACACTTTCATAGGCAAATGGTAATGAATAAAATATTTACAAAAAACTCCACAAAAAGCTCTAGTTATTTCTCTGCCAGGAGCAATACATTCATACATAGCAGTGATATGGGCAGTGTTTTCAAATCACATGGGGATTCCTGGTTGAGAAATAATGTTTAGTCAAAGAGAAAACAGTTACATACAACAGCAATATAAAGTTGGATTACATTTCTAACACGTGTACTCAAAGCCAAAACAAGTATCCTTGAAGGATTTTGGAGCTACTTAGACTGTAGTGGGAATCAGATTTGTTCTTCTACCTTTTGTTCCACAGATTATCCAATAGGTAACAGCGCTTGCCAGACAATTCTCTACTAAAAATGAAAATGATTGCCATCTCCTTTCTATGCTGATTTGCAAAATACTGTAAAGAGAAGCTTAATGATTTAGTATACTGAACTTTTCAGGGTGTATCAGAAATTCAGAGAAGACTAGCTGTAAAAATCTTCATTAACAATAGGGGTGAGAAATTACTGCCTGTAACATTGCTTTAGTGTTTATTGCTCAACAGATAAAAAGGGGTGTACTTAAAAACCACATCAAGCCAGAAAAGTACACAGCACTTATTTCTCTTCTCCTGTCAAGAGGCTCAACTGAGAAAGAAAGGCTGAATCCATGCCTGAAAAAAAGAAGTACTGTGACATGAACATCTTGAAGAGACCATTCCAACAAAAACGTTTGACAGTCATGTTCCACAGAATAATGTGCGATCAGGTACTCACTGGAGGCAAAACAGCTGAGAATCTCAAAAGCTTTTTTGCTGAGCATGTCAAGTTATCCCTGAGCAGATTTGGTGGCAAAGCACAAGGATTTAGCCACAGTTTTATTTAGGAAGATAGATAGTCTAACATTTGAAAATCTGTATGTTGTTAACATTGATTGTATAGCACCATTCACATGCAAGATGTACTTATTACAAACATCCTTTGGAAACCATCATTAAATAATTGCAACGGTCAAAGCACTCTGTGAGACCTTTTATTTGAAAAAAATGTAAGGGAAGTTTTAAAATCTGTGGTATTGCTTTTGAAAGCGTTATGTCTTCAGGGGAAATATTAGGAAGTTACTATGCCCTACTGAAAAAGAAGTAGCACATCTACATCTGTTTGGTGGGTTTTGGTAGATATTCTGGGTGTATAGAAGTTCCTCTTTTCATTAGTTCCGGAAGCAAACAAAAACTTTCACAGTATTATGTTTAGTCCAACACTGTAGCTGGAAAAATTACTGATAAAAAGCATACAATTTCTCATTTAGATTTCCAAACTTTATGCTATTACAAGAGTTTCACTGGGCTTTTTTAATTATTTTTTTTTTCCCCCAGCCTATCATCCATTGGGAACAAATTTTGAGACCAACAATTATGGATTCCTATGAGGATTTCAGGGATATAAGGGTATGATACAGCAGTATTTAAGTAGAGAAGATTCTCCAGAGTTTCTCCAGTTTACCAGTTTCCAAGGGTAATTTACTCTCCCTGTTTGATTATTCTGTGTTGTTAAACCAATTTAGTTGAACATTAATATTTATGTTGCTGATTGTTCAATGTTACTAAGTGTCAGCTGTTAGCTTCTGCAGAGATCTTTATGTTAAACTCATGTGAATTTGGACAGCTGTCAAAATGGCACTGTGCATACTTCCCCTTAAATTCTGGGTTTCCACCAAATTTAATTTCAAAGGTGTGCTATGCTTTTTGGTATTTCACAGTAGACATAACATCCAGCATCCAGCTGCTGGATACCTCAATGGATCCATGGCATGCAATCATTTTCTCACATGTCCCAGCAGCGCGGCTGAGTTCTTGACATCCACAGAGAAGTAGCTGATGGGAACTCTCATCTAGGAGGGAATGGTGCAATTTAATGCATGTGGGAGCTTGGGCGCAGCATGAAGAGACTGAGCAGGACAGCTGCTGCATTTTTATTGTGGAGCAGATGTCAATCAATGCTGCAGTGAATGACAGAGGTGGGAAGAATGGAGACTGGCAAATCTGTTTATTTAAGATATGGAACAGAAGGCCAGGTCAGATCTTGTTTTATCACTGGTCATTCAGAGTCCTGCTAAGCAACACCTTTTTAGAGTGAGTATGTGCTCCTGCCATTCATGTAGTACAAATTCTGCAGGATTTCAGACATGAATGGACAAATAATGAATCTAAATGAAATTGCTTACTTTTGCAGTACAACTGAAAGTTTTCTACTTTTCTTCTCTTACTCCCATGCCTCTCTAAAGTATTTTGATATAAATTGACAGACATGTTGTCTGCTGACTTTACAACAGGCAAAAAGAATTCACTGAGTGCTAAACCTATTCTGAATTATGCTTAATGTAACCAAATTTGATTTTTTTATGCTTTCACTTTGCTAGATTTCATTGATAAAATTCTTACACAGTAGACTCCAAATGCAATCTGAAAGAGGAATATAATTATGAAGTATATCTATAGACAGTCAACAGTAGAATTGCATAAGATTTTTTTACAAATGTTGATAAACAAATCTATTTGCAAATTTATCTCATAGCTTCTGTAACAAGATCCCTATTTACCTTTGCACTTACCAAACATTTTATCGTACTGTATGCATGTTATTAAGTCCCGAGATGCTCTTTAGTGATATTGACTTGCTAAATTGAGTCAATTTTGTTTAGATCAAATGGAAGTGCTCTGCACCACTTAAGCCAGAGTTTCCATCATAGGGAAAGCTGGTGGCATCGTGCACCATTCAGTACTAATTATGTGCAAGCCAATGCTGCATCAAATTGTGATTGCAACTCCAGGCTACTGTGATGTGAGGCTTGGAAATCCTTAATGGAAAATTCACTCATCAAACAAATGAATAGCTATTATGTAAGTTTGAAATAACAGTACTAAGAGTGAATACTCATCTCTTCTCAGAAGGGGTGCAAGTTAAATGCAAAAACATTTAGCTGTAAAGCAAAAAACTCATATACAGCATGACAAAACATTTCCAAGCAGCTCATCAGCTCTGGTTCTTTAGATGATGGTAGACATATGGAAGAAGTTAAACTTGAAGATAAATGAATCCTGAAGATTGAAAAGCTGTGAGGGATAAATTGTATTTAAATGAAAATATTTCCAAAAGTATACAGTGTCACTTGGAGGCCATTTCCTGCCACAGTGGTGGATTTCTAAGCAAAAGCATCTCTTGAAAACCCTCTTGCCCAGACTGCACTGCCTGAAGTGCAGGATTTTTAGGTGAGTGCCCCAGCCATGCAACACACCATCATGGATGTTCCTGGTCACCCAATGTAGGCATAGAAACCCTTTCTCCATAACTGTACTCAGGGCTGCTTTTCTGTACTGTGCACATCTGATTAACCCACTCTGCTTCCATCTGCTAGCTTGTAGTAGCACAGGACAGAGAAAGCATGGGATGCAGAGGTCTTAAGTGTACCTACTGTACCTGGGTTTAGCAGGTGATTCAAGGTAAACCAGAACTGCCCCCACAGAATCAGCCTGGTGCCCCAACACTTTGAGAAAGGCACACTGTCAGGAGCTGTGGTGTCCCCACAGGTAGCATGGATCCAAGTGTCCCCTCTGAAATGGGAACCTCCATGAATGCCTTCTTCCCATTCACTCCGTAGCATCGTCTACTCTGGCACAGTAGAGAAGGGGGAGTGCAAAGTGGTCTGGTCCTCCTCTGTGGCCTGCAGTTGCAATTCTTTGGCCTTTTTATGCCATGACCTGGAAGGCAAGATGCATGTCACCAGGGTAGCAGACTTTATTCCAGTGAGAGCCAAGGTCCTTACAGGATTCACACCCAAAGTACACACAAGCTGTGGACAGAAAATGGGACCCCATAGCTCTTCTACAGAAAACAGTGTCCTCTTGGTTTCCATGCCTGGTATCGGCACCTATACTGGAAGCCACACAGGAATCAACAATTTGCTTACCTAGGGAACTGGACAATTCACTGTCAAACTGGACAGTCCTGGCAGATCCAGAGATAAGGACTGAGTGAAAGACAGACAACATGCACAAGAGCATTTTCAGTTCACTGAATGCAAAGCATCTGCAAAAGCAAGTAGCTTTTGGGCCTAAACTAAGCAAAACTCCACCCATGAAGGTTATTTTCAATGTTACTCCTAAAGTCTAATGAAGAGGCTTACTTCCTTGCCGCATCTCTTCATGAAAAGTCCCAAAATACATAGATACTGCTGCAGAACATTGGGTCTGTTCCTGCTTTCCCTTTTATGTCCCTACAAAAGGATGGGTGTGCCTGGTCCTGCATGCTCCTCCAGGCACAGCTGCCTGCTTCAGCTAACATTGGAGGTGGTTTGGGGAATCTCTTTAGTGAAGCAAAATGAGTTTGAGAGGGGGTTTTCAGGAACATCCTATCAGTCATCACAAGCCTCTCCAAGTGCCAGTGTAGGTATAAAGAAGAGATACATCCCTCTTATTCCTGTTCTAGACAAATGTCATTCCTTCTAATCAGTGCAATCTGGCAGTCTGCAATAGTCTCCCAGGACTATTGCAGACGCTGAACCAGAAGCACCACACACAAAATAATAATGAAATCTGCAAAGGCATGCAACAGGCCTCAGGGCTGAGCATTTTACAGCATGGATGTAGTCGGATTACTGAAGTGCAGAGTAGCCCTAACCACATCCCACTTGGCCTGCAAACTCGGAATCACTGTCTGGAGCAATTACATTTGTCAGGATAGAGCTAGCCCTGCACTAGACAAGTGAAATCTACATTTCCCTATTTTCTCTTTCTCTGTTTATGTATGTGTCTACCACTGTTTTATCTTAACTCCAGTACATATAAAGAATAACTCCTTTGCAGTCAACGGGAATATAATATTTTGAAGAAAGTGTGAGAAGAGAATCAGGACTAGAGGTCTGTTGTGGTTTAACCCCAGTTGCCAACTAAGCCCACACAGCCACTCGCTCACACCCACCACACTGGGATGGGGAGAGAAACAGAAGATTAAAAGTGAGAAAACTTGAGGGTTGAGATAAAGTCAGTTTAATGGGGAAAGCAAAGGCCACACACACAAGAAAAGCAAACCAACGAATTCGTTCATCACTTCCCATGTCTTTCAGTTCAGCCACCTCCAGGAAAGCAGGGCTCCATCACACATAATGTTTTTGGGGAAGACAAATGCCATCACTCCTCCCTTTCTTTCTTCTTTCCCCAGCTTTATATAGCATGACACCATATGCTATAGGATATCCCTTGGGTCAGTTGGGGTCAGCTGTCCCGGCTGTGCCCCCTTACAGATTCTTGTGCGCCCCAAGCTTACTTGCTGGTGGGGTGGGGTGAAGGGCAGAAAATGACTCTGAGTAAGCACTCCTCAGCAGTAACTAAAACATCCCTGTGTTATCAACACTGTTTCCAGCAGAAATCCACAACATAGCCCTCTACTAGCTACAATAAATAAAATTATCTCTATTCCAGACAAAACCATCACAAGATCCAAAGTCTTCACTGTGTGCTACTCTTCGTGTTGATCCATTCTTTAATGCTTCAGTATGAGGCTATAAATACACCAAGAACCTTACAAGCCAAAGTAATGAACTACTTTTCTAACACAAATAAACCAAAATTCCACTTATTGTTCTAAGGCATGCAAAAGAAACTTACATAAAAAGCCAAGTTTACCAAAACATGAACACTGCTAGCCAGCTGAATTTCTACAGCATCTTTGCTTTTAATTTGATTTTGCACAACTTGTTTGCCTGTATTTCAGACGTCACTGGTCTACAGCTAGTGAATGGAAAAATAAGCTGCCTTCTCTAATACTCAAGCCTCTTCCCCAGCTGAATGGCTTGGAAGGGATGGAACACACACTGACTTCAAAATACTACAAAAATTACTTTAGTCAGGAGGGTGCATCCACTTCACAGGGCCTCTAGTATTCAAAATCCAGACATAAGTCTCAACTTTCTAGTCACAGCCATATAAAGAATTTATGTTAGTAACAGAGCATTTTAAGAGGTTCTTCACATATTATGACAGTTTATATAAAACCTGAACTTTCTATTTGTTTGCTTTTTTTCCTTTGCTTAATCTTATTGATTCACTTTTAATATAAAAGTTAGTAATGAAATAACTTTACTTGTATAGAGCTGCTTGTCTCATCTTGTTGGAAGTTAGTTTCTTTTTTTCTTTTATGAGCACATCTGATATTATAGTAGAGGTACTCACCCCAGAAATCTGTTAATCAGTTTTGTGAAGTCCGGAATAATTTTCTTCTCTGTGAAGGCTCTGTTATTTGAATACTGCTAAATCATCTGAACTGAAAAAGCGTTATAAATTAGTTTTGCAGAACAAAGTCTTTGCTTTTAGAAAAATCTGAATTGCTGTAGGTCGCAATATTTTGAAGAGAGCATTACCTAACACATTTATGCATTTTAAACCTTTACTCAAATTATATCACTTGAATACAATGTTATACTGCGAATATAGGACACACTTTATTTCAGAAAGCACATATAAACATTATTTTTTTCTTTAGTAAAAACCTATCTAATACAAGTTTGTGGCCTTTCTAGTTATAACCATAAAATAATTCTTTTCTTAAACAGGGAATTAGACGACTGAATAACACAGATTTTCATATATTTTCATACTTGTATTTTCACATACACATGTGCCAAAAGAACTCATAACTCTGTGATGTCACTCATATTTAGTGATAGGGTTTAGTGGTGGACCTGGCATTCCAGGGGTTGGACTTGATGATCTTAAATATCTTTTCCAACCCAGTTGATTCTATGATTCTTTGATTCTCTTTTACACTGGATTTAATCTAGACAAAATAATGCTTGTCATCTTGCTTTATGTTTTGTTAACTTTCCAATAATATGTCTGGGGCTTAATCATCTCCCCTTTTTGTTTCAAGTGTGTTCACATGATAACGACTGAAGACAGACTGACAGCTGGGATCTTGTAACATAATCATCAAACCTATGTGAACTGACTTCTAACTTTAACTATCACAGAGCTAGAAGAGACTACAGGTAGTCATTAGGCCATGCAGGCCAGGTCTTTCAATGCAGATCATATTTTGTGTATTTGTGACCACTCTTAATCCTTTTCTCTGAACTTGTCAGTTGCCTTTATTTAAATGCATTGCCCCTAACTTGGATACTGTTCTGTAACCTTGATGATAACAAGTAGTATTTTATGTCTTACACACTATGTTCCCTGGATATATAAAAATGACTTTTGCCTTTTTCCATCTGTGTCTTATGCTCACCTTGTCATCCAATGCAGCCCCATCTACTTTTCTGAAGTATTGCTATTTGACTGGATATTCCTTTCCTGTATGTGTCTAAGTTGATTACTCCTGCCCGAGAATAATACATTACACTTGTCCCTATTCAGTTTCATTTTACTATTTTCAGGATACTTGGTAAATTTTTTTAAGGTCATTTTGAATTCTATATTCTTCTCATGCCACCAAGCTCCGTGTCACCTGAAAATTGAATGGCTTAAACCATGACAGCATATTCTTCAGATCATTAATAAAAAATGTGACTGAAGAAACATCTCTGGGGAACCATACTAGACACATACTTTCCCTTCTTGCAGATCACTGATCATTATTTCATGGCTTGTTAAACCTACCAAATCCTTCTGTGTCCACACTATGTCAGTGCTTCAAGGAATCGTAGCATAGCATGGTTTGGGTTGGAAGGGACCTTCGAAGACCATCTAGCCAAACACACCAAATGTAGATCATATTTTCCTATTTTTTAATATAAGATGATACATAAAGACATTTATGTTCTCAAATCCTGTTGCCCTGCTGTAGGAGGAAGTCACATGGATTTGAAATTTTTACGTTGGCTGCTACTAACATCCTTGTTGTCTTTCAGTGCTAACAATTAGTTTTTGTCAGCTGTTCAAACATTTTCTGAGAGCAGAAATTAAGCTCCTTAAGGACAGACACTGGCTTTCCCTTCATTAACCTTTCAAGACATTACCTGCCCATCACATGCGTTCAAGTACAACAGTTGTATCTAATATTTAATCATGAAGTTCTTTAATTTCTTCATTAGGAAGCTCATAATCCCTTGCTGACTTGAAAAACTCTAATCTCTAAATTGTTCCATTCCCATTCAAAGTTGAGGTCTTTACTTTTATCACTGGTATTAACTATAATACCCCTCAATTGCAATTGATCATTCCTTCAAAGATTGAGGAAAAAAAGTTATTACAAAATTTGACCTTCTGAGTATCATCCAGCAATAGCTTTTCCTCTCCACTGAACAGCCGACCAATTCACCCTTTCCTTCACTTTCTCTGTCTCACAATTGCACTTCTGAATTGATTGATACCTCTTGGCAGATGCATCTTGTTTTGAGCTTTGGTTTTTTCAAATTTTGTTCCTACATGTTCATGTTATATTTATCACTTGTCTTCAGTAGTCTGACCTAGTTTCTGCTTCCAGTGTGATTCTTTCTTGTGTTAAAGGTTCATGTACAGTTCATGCTTTAATCAAACTGATCTCTTACTGCATTTTCTCTCTTTCTTCACAGTAGGATAGTATATACGTGTGGATGGATATAACGTTATTGTGTGTATTGTTTCTAAAGTGCTAACCCTTTAACAGCATTTTCCTTTACATGAAATCTTGCTTACCCATTCTGTGAATTTATTGAAGTCTATCTTCTATCACTCAGCTGCTATTTCTCTTTCCGTCTTGAATAATCATGAATCTGTTTTTCTAATGGCTACTCTTGAATGGACCTTCCAGCCTCAAATTCTCATCCATCCCTCACAATTGTCAATGAATACAAAAGAATATCTCCTTTATTTGCTTTCTTTACTTGTTGAATCAGAAACATTTTCCCTGATGCAATCCAAAGGTTTCCTGAGTAATCTGCTGTATTTCTTTCACAGTAGATATTTTTCATTATCTCCAGTCACCTTGTGCTTAATATAACAGTTCTTCCGACACATCATGTATCATTTTTCCCTCAGTTCTTTCCTGTTTATGCTATAAACCTTGGAAATAAGATGGAACTTAAAGCCATATCTTGCAGTCAAAGACTGAGTTGTGGGAAAATTTATGTTGAGCACGTTTTATTTGATAGGCAGGCATACAAGGGTCTTCAAAATAGCTTCGATCATTGACAGCATCACCCAGAGCACATGTGATCTTGCAAGTAAGGGCATCTCATATGCTACTGATATGGCATTTGACATTAGGGAATGAATATGTGTAGATAGTCCATCTGCCTGTCCACAGTCAATCTGGTGTTTGCCTACAGGGTCTGAACAATGGAAATAGTGAATCTAAGAGTATGGCAGGCTGCTTATTGCTCATGTCCTGTTTAAACTCATGATAATCTCACTGAATCACACAAAAGAGAGACCTGTTAAAGAAAAAGCAAGCCTTTTTGAACATAGCTGGACCTTCCCCAGGAAATAAAAGACACTTTTTAATATCAAAATCGCATAATATAAATATTGGTGATTATGCTATCTTGAGTGTTATGAGCTGAAAGAACATAAAAAAAAAAAGAGAGAGAGAAAGATAATGTAAAAATAAGGTAATTCTAAAACACTAAATGTAAACTTCTCTATTTTATTTAAACAAAAAGGTTTTCTTATATTGCATAAAAATACAACATGAGAATAAAATAGTAATCTCATAAGATTATATTTGTCATCTACCAGCATACAGGCCAAATGTCCATAGCAGCAACAGATGTGGATGTTGTCATTTGAAGTCAAATAAATATTCATCAAATATAATACAAATGACAAAACATAAAGCCTGCAAGCTGAAGTTAGATCTTGAGCAGGCTTCTTGCATGCAGTGGCATAAACAGGATACATGATATAACACTGGGTTTCCATGAGGTGTAAGGGTTTTAGTAGCATGAATATGAAATTACCCTATTGCAAGCTTGCCAGGGAGCCACAGATAAAGTGCCAATGGACAAGGTATTTCGAGGGAAGGCAATAACACTGCTCAAGCAGAACAAAGTGATGAAGAGTCTTCTTTTTCTTACTATATATGTAGCACAAATGAGTTTTATAACAGAGTCCAGAAGAAACCTTATTCATACACAGTGCTTGGGGTTGTATCTTAGCATTTCAATTTTCATTCTAAGTGTTTAAGAATTTTAAAAAAAGGTCTAAAATGTGACTTGAATGTAACCAAAGTCTTGATTTCTGTCTTCATCTGTAAAGATCTGGAATTAATAGATGTGAAGAGCACAAATTGGCTTGTATATCATAATAAAGTCTAATTTTCAAAAATGGTGAATCAATCTTTTTGACCTTCAACTTCTAAGTTTTAGATACATTAAGTAAAGATTTTTAAATCCTAGATACCTTTAGGGGCATAAAACTTAAGAGAATGTTACCACCTGTACCATAAAACATGGAGGCCTCACCAGTGTACTCTTTGGAGTAAACACTCTTTGCAGGAAACCGAACCATGTGAAGGATGCAAGAGATGAGCTAGTGTTTTTCAGAAACTACTTAAACCGGTAAATAACAGGTATATGCATTTGTCTTAGTGACTTAAAGATTAGTTTAGTGCTAAAATAAGAGAATGCTCCAGCCTAAAATGGCTCCTTCTGTACTGAACAAAGAGAAACCTCTCCTAGCAGGTGTATTATGTCAAAATACTTTTCTATCAAGGAATAGCCCCTGCCCATGGCAGGGGGGTTGGAACTAGATGATCTTAAGGTCCTTTCCAACTGTAACTATTTTATGATTCTATAAATAAGAAATAAATTGAGACTTCTGTTCCCATACTCAGAACTACACATATTTTACAAGTAAAGAGCTTAAAAAGTATAGTCATTCTATAAGCAGGAAAGTAAATGAAGCCCAGATCCATTACAGATGAACAATCTTCCCCTCCAGAGTCTCCCCATCACAATAGCCCCAACACTTCTGCATACCGTTAATACAACCCAATGAAACAAGAGGCAGCAATGACATTGCTATCCTAGACAAATGCGCTGAAGCATCAGTTAGATCCTTCAAGCTTTCTCTTATTTGGGCCATTAGCCTGGACCTTCTTTCCACCCAGACATCAGTATTCATTACAAGGGTGGTAACACAACTGTCTTTGTAAGTCTTACTTGTCTTCAGATTTGGCTTGAGGTGTGTCAACAGGCCCTAAACTTAGCAGGGGGAGGGACGTGATGTCTAAGCAACACTTAGTACTTTTTTCTTTTAAAAAAGAGATAAAATTTCCACTAAAAAGCCTTATGTCCTCAAACCACTTTTCTAAAATCGCAGATAACACAAGCATTCTGTACACAGGTAGTACATGCAGTACAGAATGAAGGAATATTTTAGCACTGTCCAGGGATTGTTACCCTAAGGTAATATAACACTGGAAAATCTTGCTGTCTGGCTATTATTAAAAACAATGCCATCGAGCATTTTCTTCCATTTTTTCCGACTATTGTATGCTTTGCTCAGAATTTTATCTCTAATGCATATGAGAAAGATTTGATCTTATACCCTCCAGCATCACACAACTCCTTGATGCCTGATCTGGTTTTACAGCCTGAGAAGAAAGAAATTTTGAATAAACAGAAACAATTAGAAGAGATGTTTGAAATGCCAAGGAGATTTCAGTACAGATGGTCAAAAATATGTGATAAATATGATTTGTCATACCACATGCAGACATAAAAATAAAGGAGCTGTCCCATCTGAAAAGAATTTTGCCTTTGTTTTATTTGGGATTTGGGGATTTGTTGTGTCTAAATGTTAAGTATCTACCTGTTGGGTCAGTTCTTCAAGTAGATGAATCAACAATAGAGGGAGTAAGGTGTTTTTGAAGATGTCCAAGAGCTCAAATTCACCAAAATTAAGCACTTGGTTATTGACATTATTGAATTTTAAAATTCATTTTAGTTGGAGTGGATCTCCCTCTGGAGGCCTTCAAAAGCATCTAACCTTTCTCCTACAATTAAGAAGGTTATTTATTTATTATCTTTAAATATTTATTGATTTATTTGCATTGAGAGAGATATAAGGGGTAATCACCAGGCACCTAGGATGAAGACACAAGTGCTGGAGCTAGATAAATGGGTCTCCACCCACTATCCTTCTGTCCAGAAAGCAGAATTAGGGAAAGTTTTTAAGAGAAAACTAAAACAACAAGCTAGCCCAGTTGTGGAACAAAATAATGTTCCATTACTTTATTTCTCAACTTTCTTGTCACTAATGATATCTGTTGGAAAGCAAAAGTGAAGGTAAAATGAACATCTTTCATATGTTGAAGACTGATAAATGAGGTCTTATTAAAGACAATGGTTATTACATATTCTTTATCTGAGGGTTTGAAAACCTTCTTATCGCCTCTCCTATCTCCATGTAAGAAAGCGCCCTAAACATTTCCTAATAAGTTTCCAAAGCTTCATGTTAATGTCATAATACAGAAAAGGAATATGTTAGCCAGGGTGGTGTACAAAAACAAAGGAAGAGCTGACAACCAACCACTGTTTCTTGAGACAGTTTTTGTAGTGGAAAAGAAATGCTTGGTCTAAACTCAACAACATAGATGTAATGCCAAAAATAAAGTAACTTCTGGCTTTAAGGTCCATGAGAGTCGCTAGAAAACTTCCCCAGACCCCAGAAGGATGTGCATGAGTCTTAGAGAACAAATGTTTCCCAAGCCACAAAAAGAAGATATGGAGTGTCTTGAACCATCTACGAAACAAAGACCTGACTTTTACCTCAAACTATCTACTAAGAAGAAAATCATACAGAATGCTGATTCTCTGTATCTATCCCCTAATATATGGAGAGTATATGTTTTAAATCTCTCCATTTCTATGTCCTCATTAGAGATTACACACGTAGGAGCCAAGGGAATGCTACATTAATGGCACAAAGACGTCTGTATGGTGAAGATGTCAAGTATTATGGCTATAATTAATCCCTCAGGCATCTTTAAGGGGAAATAAATGCTGTTCCTTACAGGTCCAGCAATGCAGCAGACAAGCACTGGTCCTTTACCACCCACAATGCTTACATCTCACCTCATTCCCTTGGCTCTGCTTGGGACCCTTCCAACATGCTTTCAGACACACTGTCCATACAGGTGGCTGGTCCCACACTGTGTAGATGCAGCATTGCCTTAGACATTTACTTTAAGTCACCTAAGTCAGTCTCTAGGTGAAACAAATACCACACTATAAACAGAACCACTAATTTGGGCACAGAGTCATTGAAATATGTGGGTACAAACTAACACATGAAATTCTGCCTGAAAAGAAAACTTATTTTTTACTGTGAGGCTGGTTGAACACTACAGCAGGTTGTCCAGAAAAGTTGTGGAGCCTCTATCCTTGGAAATACTCAAAAGCCATCTGGACATGGTCCTGGGTAACCAGCTCTGCATAATCCTACTTTGAGCACAGAGTTGGAGGGCAGTCTCCAGAAGTGGCTGCCAACCTCGACCATTCTGTCCTTCTGCAAATCTCTTAACTGATCACTCCAATCCTAGACCAGCTGTTGTGATGCAAGAAGCATTACTAGTCTAGAAAAAAGGACATACAAAATCACCTAGCTATACTGAGTTAGTTCTAACTAACTGAGTTAGTTCTGCAGTTAGCATGCTCAATTGCATACAAATGCAAAGACTATATAAGGAGAGAGCTGCTACTGCTCTGGGTAGTTAGTGATTATTGTGTCTATCAGTTCAGCACCCCTCATCTGCAGTCTCCTTATAAGTAGGGTTAAATAGTGCCTTGTTTTTCAGGTAGGTTACTTGAAGTCCCTGGGATGTTCATGATGCTAATTTTGCTTGGGAGACTCACCTCAGGATTCCCATATGATCCATGGAGAGAGCAGCAACTAAGAGCAAGAGCCTAAGGGAAGGTGCCTTGCCTCACCCATGACAGTGACTCTTTTATTGTACTAACAACAGAGGAAACATAGGAAAACTAACTTCCCTAGCTAAAAATCAACTTCTGCAGGTAGAAGGGGAAATGAAGGGAAACTTCAAAAGCTACAAATCCTAGCTAGTTAACACAAAAGCAATTGGTAATGCTGAGAATGAAGTCCTTGTTCATGGATTTTACAGCTTTAGAAACCAAGGAGGCTGGATTTGCCAAGAGCAAAAGCCATAATAATCCCTAAATTGAGGGTGAATGTTTCTCTTCTGGGGTTTTAGACTATCTGAGAAAAGCAGCTTCTTGTGGGAAAAAAAAAGTCTCTGTCACATTCTGGTTTGTTGTGTTAGTCTAGACTTGGAGGTTGTGCAAAGCAGGCCCTTCTGGTATCAGAAGAGCTTCTGAGAGCCTGTAAACTTCTCATAAGCCTATCTGTTGTTCTCAGCACTTCCTACTTCTCAGGTCCTTCCTTTTCTACACAAACAAATTTAACTTGTCTTTTGAAATCTTGTTACCACAAGATTGTTCCTTCCTGTGTCAGCTGGGCCTTACTGGTCGATAAAGAGACAAAACAAGTTTTAATGAAAAGTAGGATTATTAAACTGGAAGTTGTTTATACACAGACTAGTATTCCCAAATTAGAGCATGCACTGCCAGTTCCCAACTGCTGCTCTGCCATCAGGCCCTGTGTGTGCCAATTGCCCAGACTTTTTTGGCTAGTAAGAGATCAGATATGGTCTTGTGGGTGATGAAATGCCTTGTGAGCAAAAGGGAGTGGTGAAGTGACACAGATAAAACTGGAGCAGTGCTAATGTAGTTAAGCAACCAAAAGAACCTTAAAAACATATGCATCATAGTGCGTAGAAAGCTTAGCTTCACTCCAGCAGAAAGCTGTTCTGGTGAATTCATGTGATCATTTTGCTATTACTTTGTCATGCCAACTCCTGATAACAGAAAGGCTCAAGGTAATTTTTTACATGTCTGACAGAAGATACTGAAAATAAGTACAAAACCAAGGGACCCTTCAGGAAGGGATCCTGCTAGCTGACACTCCAGAAATTTCTTCTTGTTAGCTAAGTAAAAATACCAGCTAGAGTGAAGATATTTATCTGACATGTATTGTGTGAGACATATGGGTGACATGGGAAGGTGGGGGGGGACACTATCATGCATAATTGCTGGCATTTTTCTGCAACTAACTTGTCTTCTTTAGTTTGCTGTCCTTCCTGCATACTGGGAACAAAATGTAAGGAGGCTGATAATAGAGACATGAAATCAAACAATATAAAATAATTTGGATCCTCAAAAATATTCTGTAGGAAATGTAATGCTTGGTTCTTTCTGGTGTCACACAGCTTATTATTTATAAGGCTAAAAGCTGGTTCCAGGAAGAACTGGAGATGAATATGCTTTTAACAATCTAAGGATTATGCTCAGATTGGCTGAAACCTATAAAAAGTCAGAGATCATGATGTGAGCAAGGCAGTCTGCTTTTCTAAGCTGAAGTGGGAGTTAACTGTGCTGGGGAGAACTCAAAGAGAGAAGAAACATGCACATGAAATTTCTCATCTTGTTTTTCAGGGTAGATTTGTAAGTATCTGTAAATAAGTAAACTGTAATTAAGATATAACTAACTGTTTTCTACTGATTGCTGGAGAAGTTAGGCATTTTTGTGTATCAAATTTTGAAGCAAAAAACGTGATGCAAACAGCATGCTTTTTGTTATGTGAATTCGAATTTATGATTATATACACATTCAATTCAATGAACAAATAGTTGTTTCCCAGAGAAATGAGAAAATTATGCCTACAGTATCCACAGATTATAGACATTACCTTTGTTAATTGGAAATCAATAGGACTTTGCACACATACTTAACCTCCTGTGGCTTTGTGATTTCAACAGGAAATTTGACTACCAACAAACAATTTATGCTTTGGTATTATGCTGATTAGTGCTGCAAAAGATGGAAAGATCTGACCTGTGAGATTCTTCAGGGCTTGCCTTTTATAAAACCTTTGCATCAAGAAAGAAAGTGTTCAAAATATGATACTGCTTAATTAGATATATGCCAGTGAAAATAAATTACATACACAAAGAGGTACTCAGGCAGAACGTCTATTGGGTGGTAGCAAAAGCAGGTAACACTCTCTCTTAGCTCATCTGACAGCCATTAAAACTGTAGTGAGCAATATTCTTAAGAAGAGGTCATGTAGATTACTCCAACTCTAACTGAAAGATTCATCTCTTCAATAAATCATCATGAAGTTAATTTTTTCCAACCGACTTAAAAGATCTATGCTGAAGCAGAATTTTAAGTTATTAATTCCTTTATACAGTCATTAAATGTATATGTGATCAGTTTCTTAGGTCACCAAAATGTTAATTAGTGAAGGTTTATGAGTTTAATAGAAGATCTATAAGCAGTGGATATTTGTCAGTTTGCCCAGACCATTATATTGCCCAAAAGCAGGGCTCCCTTCAGATTTCCAAGGTTTTTATCCCCAGGAAATTACTATTCAGGATGAATATACTACTTTAATCCTTAAAATTAATAGTTTTAAATGAGTATTCTGGGTTTATTTATTTTATGGAACTTTTTATTACACCAGGCAATCTCTTAACAGGGAAATCTCTTCCTGTTTTTAAGATTCCCAAGAAACAGAACATGCAATCAGCAGACTGAGCCAACTTTCCTGTATTATTGGACAGTAAGGGTCAAAGCTGGGGTGGGGGATGGTTAAAAACTCTTTTTTTGACAAGTCTAAATTTTGCACCATTCAAAAAAAAAACCAAAAAACCAACTTGCAGTGCATAAACCTAAAGTTTAAAGTGCAAATCTTCTTGAAGAACAGTCTAGTTTTACATGCTTCCCTAGATACCTACTGGTGGATATCCTGAGACAGGGCAGAAAACAGACTTCTGGTCTGACACATCAGCTTCCCACTTCCAGACCCTACATTGCAGGACTGTGTATGAAGGAATCAGAGTAGCTACATTGGTGAGAACTACAAGCTACAAACAGAACAGGATTAACCATACTGAAGATGAAAATAGCAGAAGACTGATCAGAGGCAGGGAATAATAAGGAATGACCAACTAGACAAGGGCTTTTTACCCTGGGTAATTGATGACTAAGGAGACAATATGACAGAGGGCGAAAAAAAGTCATGGAAGGGAGAAGGTGAATGAGGAATGATTATTCTTTTCCCATACAAGTACTAATGGTCAAATAAATTTAAAAATCAAATAAAATTCTGTGGCAGCTTGACAACAAAAAGGGAATGAAGCTCTTTAGCATGATATAGCTAAACCTTGGGCTTTGCTGCTGCTAGATGTTAGATATATCAAAGGTTCACAGGTGTTCAAAAAGTAACTACATAAAGTCATGGACAAGAAATCCACCAAGCCTAATCATAGAATCATAGAATAGTTAGGGTTCGAAAGGACCTTAAGATCATCTAGTTCCAGCCGCCCTGCCATGAGCAGGGACACCACACACTAAACTATGTTGCCCAAGGCTCTGTCCAGCCTGGTCTTGAACACCTCCAGGGTTGGAGCATTCACAACTTCCTTGGGCAACCCATTCCAGTGCCTCACCACCCTCACTGTGAAGAACTTCTTCTTTATATCTAACCTAAACTTCCCCTGTTTAAGTTTAAACCTTGTCCTACCACTACAGTCCCTAATGAAGAGTCCCTCCCAGCATCCTTGTAGGCCCCCTTCAGATACTGGAAGGCTCCTCTGAGGTCTCCCCGTGGCCTTCTCTTATCCAGGCTGAACAGCCCCAACTTTCTCAGCCTGTCTTCATATGGGAGGTGCTCCAGCCCTCTTATCGTCCTCATGGCCCTCCTCTGGACTTGCTCCAACAGCTCCATGTCCTTTTTATGTTGAGGACACCAGAACTGTACACAATACTCCAAGTGAGGTCTCAAAATTGAATAGCCACTGCTACTGGTTTAGAATCTGAGAATGGGAAATACCATTACATGTTTGCTTTACATTTATGGGCCTTTGCATTTGTCCTGGGTTCAGCTACAGCAGTCATTTTTATTCCTTCTTAGTAGCTGGTGCAGGGCTGTGTTTTTGACTTTCAGCCTGGCAACAATGCTGATAACACCGACGTTTTTAGTTGTTGCTCAGTAATGTTTACTCCGACCAAGGACTTTCTCAGTCTCATGCTCTGCCAGGGAGGAGAAGAAGCCAGGAGGAAGCAGAGACAGGACACCTGACCCAAACAGGCCAAAGGGGTATTCCATACCACAGCACGTCATGCCCAGTATATAAACTGGGGGGAGTTACCCGGAAGGCCCAGATCGCTGCTCGGGTCAGGCTGGGTATTGGTTGGTGGGTGGTGAGCGGTTGTGTCCTCTCCCCTTGTTATTTCCCTTATCATTATTATTGGTAGCAGTAGTGGTTTGTATTATACCTTATTACTGGACTGCCCTTATCTCAACCCGTGGGAGTTAGATACTTTTGATTCTCCTCCCCATCGCTCTGGGAGCGGAGGGAGGAAGAAGTGGGGGGAGGGAGTGGACAGCTGCGTGGTTCCAAGTTACCAGCTGGGCTTAAACCACGACAGCATTCTTCCTTTGCTTCACCCTTTCTTCTCTAAACTTCCCTATTGCTCACTTCTAGAAAGATTATACTAGGCCAGGTGAAACTTCCACCTGACCTGGCATACTTGTTCCTATCTAGAACATTCCTACCTATTTCCCCATTCCACTGACATTTCTCCCCAGTTGCTTTTCCCCTGCACTGCATACACAATTGAACAGTTAAGTACTTAAAATTTCAGAAAGTGAAAAGGGCAGTATGCCCTTCCCTGTCACAATACTTTTGGAAGTTTCCCCTCAGCTGTTAGGCTTCAGCTGTAGAAAAAAATAGAGAATTGTAAAAGCTGTGGACAACAATCTTGGGAATCTTTATCCAAGGGATAGGAACAGTCATATAAAACTCTATCGTCCCTCGTAGTCCCATGGCTCCTAATTAGGTCATTTCCAGCCTTGCCTACTTCTACCCCAGTCTATGTTCAGCCTCTGTTGGGATTATACTTCCTTTTGCTAAGCCCTTCAATATGGGTGCGTAAAAGTTGATCTAGGGTACAGAGCTCTGGCATGCATTATTCAGCAGCAGTAAGGGCCAAGAGACTCTGCTGGAGATGCTAGCCTCACTAATGCTGTCAAGAGTGAAGGGGAAAGCAATTAGGCTAATCCTAATCCCCCACAAAAATTGCTGGGTGGTGGTGAAGCTACTGACAATTAAAGGAGAGGAAACAGGACTCCAAGAGTGAAAATATCCCTGAAAGTCAAGCTCTTAGTCTTGCCATACAACAGAAGTGTTCTGTTGTGATAATCAGAATAGGTTCTGATTTTCACTGCTCCACTAAATAGTTATATACTGTAAAGATTTACTAAAAATTTATCATGTTAGTGCTCTTCCTGGTTGTGCACCCACATCTTATAATGAAAAAATAGATGTTAATGTCTTTGCTGTACTACATTGTTCTATAACTGAGAATCAGGTTGTGTTTCATTTTAAGCGTTTTCAAAAAATACAGATAGTTAAAGCTTTTACTAACAGCACTGAGGCAAATGTGAATTCCCTGGTGGCCTTTTAAGCCTCATCTCAGCATGTTTGATGTAGGAACAAACATCAAAAGTACTCTAGTACTTTTTTGTCAATGCTTTCCTGCATAAATTCTATTAAAAACATAGATTCTTTTGATCTTCCATGCATAAAGTATAGTGAAAATAATTTTAATATTAAAATGACTTATTGAGATGTCAAAGATTAAATTAGAAATATCAACTACCTATATTTTCCCCATTTACTTGCAGCTGGTCATAACAATCTGCAGACAATACTATGTAAAGTAAGTCATCCCTATTGCTTTTATTACTGGGTTATGATACAATTTGGCACAGATTTTTAGCTCAGCTGCAAAAAGTAATGCAGGGCCATACATTTAGATTGATATGTGGCCTCCAGCAGATTTATGGGAGCCATGAAAAAAGTTTGGCATTTTTCTTTAATAAGTAAAGGAAAACTGCAAGCATTATGTAAATAATAATTTAGTGTGGTATTTGACTGACAAAGGGTAGGTCCAGTTCCTTTTCAGCCACTACACAGATATTCTACCATATCAAATGAGAAAAATTTTTAAGAAATGAGACATTTTTGAGATGGAGAAAAGGCAGATGTGACAGAAAAGAGACAACTAAAATCTGAACCAAAATATTGTCTCTAAAGGAAGATACTTTTTTTTTTTCTCTGCATAAATACTTGAATAATTACTCTGCAGTTCTTCAAACTGAAAATTTGCAAAAAGCTTTTTAGTGTGGCTTTCAGTAGTATAAAGAGCAAAAGCTCTTCAGGGTTTCAATTACATCTTTGCAACAGCTGTAAAGAAGGTAAACATGCAGATTGTTCCAATATATGAAAACACCCTCATTTACTACTTATTTGTCATACAGGGAATAAACTAACAGTGACAACAATTTGAAAGTTTTAGAAAAATTAAAAAAACTCAAAGTGGGAAAAATACTGTGCTATCAGGTAGCTGCAGCTTTGCCGTGTGAGCTAATTATTCACGTAGGGACATCTTCTAAATGTGTCACTTCAGACAATAGTGGCTTCTAATTCTAAAAAGCCATTCGCCTAGAGCAGTAGCTGCTACTGCTCTAATTTAGCAACAAATCCAGTGCATCCTCCACTACTTTAGCTGAGCAAAGACACTTCACTCTCACGTGCTATTCTTAAGGTATTCTCAATAATACTACCGAAAAAATTTCCTTTAAAAATTTTCCACCTCCTTCCAGAAAATATAACTAATGTCCCTAGCGGTCTCATTTTCCTATTCCACCACAGCTTGCTGTATTTCAGAAACAAAGTTAACCAATGGCTGGTTACTAATGGAGGGCTCAGCCCAACTTTTGCTGCATACAGATAGATAAATTCAATTTAGTTTGGACCCAGTGAAGTGCTGATACAAATATAATAATAATAAAAAAAAAAGGTATATACAACTTCAGATTTTCTAGTAAAACAATAGAAAGAATATGAAGAAATAGGTTTTGTCTACTCTTTCTCCTATATGTAGTGATCAGCTCCCCAGAAAACAGAGGCTGGACTGGTTTGGGGTGTGCCCATGAATATATCAGCTGAGTTCTGGGCAGTCGCAAGGAGAGCACTAGAAAAAGAACAGGCCGTTTGTCTGTCCCAGAACCACTATTCTCATGTTCTTAACACATTTCAGGCTGGTTAGTGTTTGTGCATATATCTGTTGTAACATGGGATATCAGTCAACAGTGACAACACCAGTCAGTCACCAGCACATTTTTCATATGCTTCACATCTGAAAAAAATCTTCACTATAAGGGTGGCAAGACACTGGAATAGGTTGCCCAGAGAAGTTGTGGATGTCCCATCCCAGGGACCAGCTGGGCATCAGTCAGTGGGTGGTGAGCAATTGTATTGTGCGTGTGCATTACTTGTATTTTTTCTTGAGTTTTATTCCTCTTTCTCTGTTTGTTATCTCCCTTTTATTACTATTATTGTTATTTACTTTATTTCAATGATTAAACTGTTTTTATCTCAACCCACAGGTTTTACCTTTTTCCAATTCTCATCCCCATCCCACAGGAGACAGACAACAAAAAAGAGTACTTTAAGCCCCAGTGTTTCCTCTGAACTGCACAAGCCACAAAAACTGTATGGAGAATGCTCCCACCAGGTCTCAGCTGCGGGGGTACAGAATGTAAACCTCCTTGGTAAAAGATGGAACTAAAACTAGGGTGGGATTCAGCTCACCCTAACTTCCGTGTCTCTGTTTGGACTAGGTGTCCACACAGCCATTATAGTGAGTGGATATCAATGGCTTGATGAAGACTACCCCTTGGCATCATTTGGGTATAATCTGAAATTCTATAGGTATGTCATCTGGCTTCCGGCTGTCCCCTCCAAAGGGGAAGACCGCATAGGTCCTATGTCATATCTGCTAGGCTTTAGGTACTATTTTCATTATGGCATCTTAAATGGCAATTAAGTTGCCTGTGTGTAAGAAATCAAATTGAGGCCCGAGACAATATTTTCAGTTAAGATGTCCTAAACATCTCTGCATTTAGGACAACATGGACAACTTGTTACTCTGCTAACTATAATTGTGTTCTGTCAGACAACAACAAAAGGCTTTT
>NW_009911858.1:0-547 GCF_000696875.1 Nestor notabilis
CACCTGCAGGCTGTGCTGCTGCTTGATGTGCTTGTAGTGAGCCAGGCTGAAGCAGAGCGAGTCCCGCGTGCTCTCGATCAGCATCAGCGAGGAGCACTGAAGGAGAGGATGGCAGAGACTCAGCACAGCACCCACCATCCCCAGCACCAACCGATCACCCGCTGGGCTCCCCATCCCCAGCCCCCATCCTGGTCCCCACCATCCCCAGCACCAACCGATCACCCGCTGGGCTCCCCATCCCCAGCCCCCATCCTGGTCCCCACCATCCCCAGCACCAACCGATCACCCGCTGGGCTCCCCATCCCCAGCCCCCATCCTGGTCCCCACCATCCCCAGCACCAACCGATCACCCGCTGGGCTCCCCATCCCCAGCCCCCATCCTGGTCCCCACCATCCCCAGCACCCACCAGTTATCCCCATCCCCAGCACCGCCTGGCCCCCCATTCCCACACACTCCAGGCTTCCCATCCCTGGCATCCATCAGTCCCCCCATCCCCAATATCCCATGGTCCCCCATCCCCAGAACCCATTGGGCTCCCCATCCCCA
>NW_009911858.1:800-1072 GCF_000696875.1 Nestor notabilis
CCCCACCCCCACCCGATCCCCCGCTGGGCCCCCCATCCCCAGCACCCATCCTGGTCCCCTGCCCTTGGCAACCACCCGTCACCCTCATCCCCGCGCTCCTTGGGGTTCCCATCCCCAGCACCCATCCTGGTCCCCCTCCATCTGGCACACACCGGGATGTGGCTCTTGTAGACGTAGTGGTCCCCGCGGCGCTTGGTGATGAGGAGGGTCTTGTCGAAGAGGAACACGGCGCGCTCGTGGCGCACGCGCTGCACGCGGAACGTCCCCTCCAG
>NW_009911859.1:0-964 GCF_000696875.1 Nestor notabilis
GGCGGGAGCTGCGTCACTTGAGGTCCCCGTCCCCCTCCCCCTGGATGGATTTCTTGATGCGCAGCAGCATGGTCGTGAGCCACTGATCCAGCCGCGATATCGAGTCGAACTCCTTCACCTGCCGGGGGAAAGATCTGAATTAAAGACACGGGGAAGTGAATGAGGCTGCGGAGAAAGAGGTGTCCTGCAGGGCCTGAAGTGTGCGTGGTCTGTGGGAACCCCTGCTGTGCCCAGAGGGAAAGGGGGAAGAGAGGAGAAAGAGAAAGGAAGCGGGGAGAGAGAAGGAGAAAGGAGAAGAAGGGGAAAAGGAAAAGGAAAAGGAAAAGGAAAAGGAAAAGGAAAGGAAAGGAAAGGAAAGGACAGGAAAGGAAAGGAAAGGAAAGGAAAGGAAAGGAAAGGAAAGGAAAGGAAAGGAAAGGAAAGGAAAGGAAAGGAAAGGAAAGGAAAGGAAAGGAAAGGAAAGGAAAGGAAAGGAAAGGAAAGGAAAGGAAAGGAAAGGAAAGGAAAGGAAAAAAAAAAAGGAGAGGAGAGGAGAGGAGAGGAGAGGGAAAAAAAGGAAGAGGAAGAATAGAAAAGAAAGAAAAAGGAAAGAGAACAAGAGAAAGGGAAGGGGGAAGGGAAGGAAAATAAAACCAGAATAAAATTCGACAAAATAGAAGTATTAATATTAGAATAAAATTCAACTATAGAATCCAATAAATTATAAAAATATTGAAATGTTAAAACGCAACAGAATTAACACATAATTAAATAAAATTAAAAATGAAAAAACAAAAAAATAACATTTAAAAACTCAACAACACAAAACAAACCCAACCCAATACAATACATTAAATAAATACAATAAAATCAGACCCAAAACCTGGAGCCACTCAGAGCCCTTCAAGCCGCTGCCAGACCCCAGAAGCAGCCGCAGCTCCCGGGCAGGGTTTGCACCTCACTGGGCTCTGGGACACAGAGCAGC
>NW_009911859.1:1003-6037 GCF_000696875.1 Nestor notabilis
GCTCCGTTAACCACTGAAGTTCCTGCTCTTCTGCCCCGTTGGACTCAGCCGCAGCACTCGGAGCTCAGCAACAACTGACCCGACACTGAGCAGCATGTGCCCCCCAAAAGAAGAGGTTACACAAGGCCCCCGTGCCCAGGGGAGCACTCACCGCCTCGGTGTAGGCCTCGCAGTTCTGTTCCTCGTGGGCTTCCAGCAGTTTCTAGGGATAAAAGCATGAAAAATGGGAAAACGCTCCAGAACTGGGCCCAGCACCGTGTCCCAGGAGACCTCTGCACCCACCCGCCCGCAGCGGCACCTCCACGACCTGCTCAGAGCACGGACACTGCTCTGTGCGTGTCCACCAGAGCACTGGGGACTGGGCTGAAGGTTTAAGTGAGCCACAATCATCCTGCAGCTGCTTCCACAGGTCTGGAATCAACCCGAGGCCAAGCGAGCCCCATGTGCTCTAACAGGTTGGAATAACAGAGCGTATCTAGGGCAAGGTGAGAAGGCACCACGCAAAGGGCAGCAGCGCGCCTTACAAGAGGGACTCCCACTTTACTCTTACTTTACTCTCACTTTACTCTCACTTTACAAGCACTGCTCCCACTTTAAGCCCGGCTTTACTCACTTTCAAGAGCTTGCACTCCCGGGAGTCCGTGAACGCTGGGAACATCTCTTCATACTTCTCAAGCGCGAGCTGGAAGAGAGCAGCCGACACTCAACACTTCATGTACAACCACTCGCTTTCTGCTTCAGCTTTTGCCTTCCAGCCCTAAAACACTCACAATAAACCCAACTCAACACCACAGCACTTGGAGCTTCCACCCATGCAACAGCCACGCACCCCTGCACGCACAGGGATGCGCCTCAGCCAGCCAAGGCCGGCGGATCGGGATGTGGGAAGGGTGGGATAATGCCTGGAGCCCACTGACCTTCGCGTTGAGCTCGTCCACGATGAAGTGGCACAGAGCAGCTTTGAAGAAATACTCCTTGGCGCTGTACTTGAGCAAAGGGTTGTCCATCGTGTTGGTCCCAACCTGGGCACAGGGAGAGGTGGGAAAGGAAACCACGTCGTGAAGAACTCGATTAAGAGCAGGAGGGATGGTTAAAATTACACTGTCTGTGACTAAAGAGGGGGGGAAGCACCAGTGTCTGTACAGGAACTGTTGGGAAGCCAGAGAGATTTACAGCTAATCCCAAGTGGAGTCAGAGCCCCTGCTCAGGGTCCATGCAGGGATCCCAGGATACAGCAACTCTTGGAAGCAAAGGACCAACTGTGTCTTGTCAAAGTACCATCAGCCCTGAAGTAAATCGCATCAGGAGCTCCTGGGCCATGGAATATTGTGAGACCAACACCCGGACCCGTTTTGCTCTGCACTGACAGTTGTCCCCACGGATGCAGCACGTCCTCACCTGCTCGTAGATCTCGATGGCCTTCTGGTACTGCTCCAGCTGCGCGGCGTAGGCAGCCACCTTCAGCAGACACTTGTTGGCCGAGCTGCAATCAACAGCCCCAGGTGAGGAACTGTGGCCTGGGGTAAAACCGACCCACACCCCGAGACCCCCAGGCACTGCCTGGAGTGGTTGGTGTGTGAAGTGGGACCCAGAAGCTGCACATCAGGGTTTTCTTTGTAACAGCCAAAATGAAAACGGGGATCAAGGCCGGACGTGGGCATCCCACCCGCGGGTGGTTTGGAAGTGTGAACCCCCCCCTCCCCCCCTCCCTGCTGAGAGCCTCTGTGAAGGCCACTTGCCTGTTGGACTCCTCTCCTTTGTAGTAGTCAGCAGCCTGCTCGTAGTGTGCAATCGCCTGGGGACAGAAACACCTCAGTGTTTGCCACAGTAGGTTAAATCAGTTAACAAAGCTGGGCCTAAGTGGAGGCACGTGGAGGGGCAGTAACAGAGAGGGGGATCCAGTGAAGTAGAGCTCAGGAAGAAAATAGGATCATAGAATAGGTAGGGTTGGAAAGGACCTTAGTAGTCAGCAGCCTGCTCGTAGTGTGCAATCGCCTGGGGACAGAAACACCTCAGTGTTTGCCACAGTAGGTTAAATCAGTTAACAAAGCTGGGCCTAAGTGGAGGCACGTGGAGGGGCAGTAACAGAGAGGGGGATCCAGTGAAGTAGAGCTCAGGAAGAAAATAGGATCATAGAATAGGTAGGGTTGGAAAGGACCTTAAGATAACCTCACGACTGTCTAGAAAATAGTAAGTAGAAACTATAAACTTTTTGTTCTTTAAACTTCGTAAGATCTGCAGCCAGTTGAGAGGCTGCAGGATCCCTGCTCAGGGCCCTCAGTTATGGGAACTTGGGGGTCATCAGCTTCCTTGGGGGGCATCAGGAAATAGCTGTGACTTAAAGGAAACCTGGAGAGGGGCTTTGGACAAGGGGTGTAGGGACAGGACAAGGGGAATGGCTTGAACCTGCCAGAGGGGAGATTGAGATGAGCTCTGAGGCAGAAGCTCTTCCCTGTGAGGGTGCTGAGGCGCTGGCACAGGGTGCCCAGAGAAGCTGTGGCTGCCCCATCCCTGGCAGTGTTCAAGGCCAGGTTGGACACAGGGGCTTGGAGCAGCCTGCTCTAGTGGAAGGTGTCCCTGCCCATGGCAGGGGTTGGAGCTGGAGGAGCTTTGAGGGTCTCTTCAACCCAAACCAGTTGGGGATCCTGCGGAACCTGCCCCCAGCTTTCCCAAAGCACTGCCCAGCCATGATCCACCGCTCCAGGTGAGGGTCCCCCCGTGGTGTTTCCCTCTCACCTTCTCAATATCCACCAGCTCGGCCTCGTAGATCTCGGCGATGGTGATGTGGTGCTTGGCCGCGATGGTGAAGCGCCCCTGGGGAAGCAGAGGGTGCACGTGAGGTGGGGCCCCCCCTCCTCCGTGCGGCGCTTCCCGACCTGCATCTCCAACCCAGCGGAGCTGCCAGCGCAGCCTCTTACCATGTCGGTGTAGATATCAATAGCTGCATTTAAGCAGTTGATGGCCTCTGCAGCATGAGTGGTCAGGAGAAAGAGGAGAGTCAGCCAGCACGTCAGAGCTTCAGCCCTCCCCCCAAACCCTGATCCCAGGGCACCAAACCACACACCAGCTCCTCAGACAGGTATCGCCTCACTTTTGTGTGTCTCTAGAAGGTCACGTTTCAACCCTAAAGACCTGCGGATGTAACATTCCCCCCCACTTCTGGATGTGTAGATCTAATCCTGCCTCACCCTGCACAACATCCCATCCATCCCACCAACTGCCTCCTGCTTCACCCTGGCCGAAAGGGAACAGTCAAAAGTGAGGATAAATACAACACAAACCACTTTTGCCCTGGCTCTGTCCAGCTGCACCCTCAAACGGAGCTAAAAGCAACTCCCCATCTCCTAACACGCAGGGGCTGCCATTCCCCTGCTATTCCCAAGGGAATCAGGGTGTTTTACAACTACACACTGGAGTTATCAGCCTGAGTGAGCTTCTCCAGCCCCCTGGGACAGGAAGCGTGGGCAACAGGGGAGGTTGGCTGCTCCGTTTCCATACACTCAGCTGGGGAAGGGAATGGGAGGTGCTCCTGGAAACCACAGCCCTGCTCTTCACAACCAGATCCAAAGAACCCAGATCCTTCATCCTCACCCCATCATGACCAGATCCAAAGAATCCAGGTCCTCTACCCTCATCTCCTCCATCCCATCACGACCAGATCCAAAGAATCCAGATCCTTCCTCCTCATCCCGTCAAAGCTTGGCCCATTTTCCTGTCACCTCTCCTCTGCCCCAGAGAAACCCCCAGGAACAGGGCTGGGGATCCCACTGTGATCCAGCCCCAACACCTGCCTGAAGGATTACTTAAGAATCCAGGACTTCTCCAAAGTCAAGTTAATCCGGGAAGGAAGGAACAGAGGGGCAGCACTTCACAACCATGCAATGTACCAGAGCCCAGCAAAGGCTTTGGCACAACCAAAGCACCACAGATCACCAAGGGGAGGTGACACCCCTACATGAACCAGCCCACCAGGATGATGCCCACAAGCTTCCACCATCTGGGTCCCTATTCCAGAGAAGACAGGAGGTATTCATGGCTGTTGAGCAGCCTTGAGCGAGGACCTGCAGCCCCGGTGGTGCTGGTGGTAACCAAAAGCCCCCACGTGCCACCTCCTCCTCCATGAGCAGCTTCCCAAGGGAACATCCCGGCTTCCCTCTCCTTACCCTGTGGATCTGCTTTCTTGTAGGCGTTCCCGGCATCCACGAAGCTGGTGGCCGAGTCGTGTTTGCTCTGCAGCTGCATGTGCAGCTTGGCCGCCTGGCAGAACGCGTTCCCTGCCGCTGGGAGGAGCACACACGGACACATGGACCAGGAACACGCAGGATCGCCATGGAATGGCCAAGCAGCATCGCTTCCCACCACCCAGAGAGGTGCAGAGATGCAGCAACCCCAAACTGTGCCCGGGCACCACTCGTCCAGCCTGTCCCCAAGGGGCATCCCACACGCTCATCCTTGCAATGAGCATCATCCACTGGATCAGCAAAGAGACCCCTTGGATCTCGAACCCATCAGGTTTCATGTCCCGCCCCAAAAAGGTATTTCCTTGAGGAGCAATCCCAGGGCATCACCTCTTTGGTGCGATCCAGTGCAAGGGGGACTAGATGTCATTATAAAGCAGTAAACATCACCCTGTCTGAACAGGAGGAACAACCGGGTCACCCCCCGCACCCCCACTCCCTGCACTAAGTCGTTGGAGAGCCGGGCAGAGCGGAGGAGCCGCGTCCCCATGGAAACGGGCCGGGATGCACAGCTCCACCGCAGTGAGTCACCGGAGGATGCTCAGGCGCTGGTGGGTCACCCGGTGCCACCAAACACACCCCCCAGCCCCCCGAGGCGGGGGCCGCGCTCACCGCTCCAGTTCTTGGCGATCTTGAACATGTTGGCAGCCCTGGTGTACATCTCACAGGCCTCCTCCACCCGCGTGTTGCCCCTGAAAGGCAGCAAAAGGGACCCTGATGTCCTGAGGGAACTGAACACCAGCTCCAGAACGGGGCTGAGAGCTGGAACAGCTCCAGGAGACCTGGAGAGGGGCTT
>NW_009911860.1:0-11240 GCF_000696875.1 Nestor notabilis
TATGTATATATATAATATACACGGTCTTACAATTTAATTTTTCTCCACAAGGAAATTTTCTTTTACTTTGTTTTTTTCAATCTGCTGTTAAAGGTAGGTGATAACATTTTCTGGGTTCTTAAACCTGCATATTCTATAGAAGGATCCATTTACTACCTTTTATGAAACAAACAGATACAGACAAAACACTTCCAAACACCACTCTTTAGCTCTTCTCCAAAAGAAAAGATGACAGTACCTGTTGAGCTTGCAAGAGCTGCTCAGCAAACTGACGTACTTCTGATAGTAGAAGAGATATTAAAGAATTTCTTAGGATGTTGTTCCTTCCTAGCAAAACCAGAGTGTGTGATACAGCATGCAGTGCCTGAAACTAAAGAAAAATAACATAAAGAAAAAATAACATAAAGAAAAAAGTATATGTAATCCTTTTTACCCCAATGAGTTTAAATAGAAATGTGATTTACATATTAGAAATAACAAAAAAAAAAGTAAAATTTAAAATTTTAGAGCTTAATACTCTATTAATTACACACATATGAGATCTATGAGAAACCAACATCCATTGCCCAGAAACTTTCCTTTCTTGAAATATGAGCAGTACAGGAAACCATCATATGAACAAACTCATCCAAAAGTGTGAATTCCTAGGTGGTAGCTTTTCAGCATTAGCTGTCATCCTACCCATCTGCTGTCAGAGAAAAACGGTGACTACCCTGCACATATAGTAAGTCTATTCACCACAGGTAACAAATTAATTCTTTGAAATTCAAACACATAAGCAACCTAAGAGCTATACTGAGTTCTCTGTCAATAGAGTTATCAGGAATAAACTTAATTAAATGCTAAGTAATATAAGATACACGATATTTTCAAATTCAAACAATTTACTATCATATCATTGTTTAACAAGCTGTAACCAAGGCATTTCTCCTGAACCACAGGAGTGATATGAACTTACATGAGAATTATGTTAGCAATTTTTTTCCCCACAGTCTTTTATACATTAAAAAATAAAAACAAAAAAACCCAACCCCCAAAAAGAAAAATCAAAACCAAAAAAACCCTACCACCACAAAAAAAACACAACCAAACAAAAAACAAACAAAAAAAACCAACAACAAGCACGCACCCAAACAAACCAAAAACCCAAACCAACTCTTTTCTTTGTTTCCTGTAATGGAAATGTATAGCTATTATGTAATGAAACATACTACTCTCCAAAGTAAACACTACTAGAAGAAATCGTCATTTCTATATATGAATATATTGCAGTTCTTTTAAAGAAAAAAACACATTAAATGTAATTACATAATGAATATAAATGTAATTTTTATATAATATATACCCCTACAACATTAATATTCAGTATCTCTTTGCAAATAAGTCTTTTTGACTGACAAAAGGATATTCGACCCAAATTTGTATGTCTAACTACAATGTCTTAACCACTCAAAAGCAGACCACCACATCCTATTAACAGTTTAATAGTTTTATTTCACTAGCCAGCTCATGTGTGCACACACACACACACATATATATATATACACGCACACGAATAAAAATACTTGCCCACCCTTTACAAGTTTGCATTGGATGAATCCTCATGGAAATTACTGAAAACAACGAACTACTTTTTTTTTTTTTTTTTTTTGGTAGTTATTAACACTAGCGGCTGAGATTTAACTAAAATAAGACCTTTCAAAATATTTCTGTATCATTCCTGGTTTAGGAAAAGTTACCATTTTCTAGCTGGAATTTTGGAGGACTAGATAACAGGGGATATTCAAATTTAAAGCCTGAGCCTCTACTAAGAGAAGTAAAAGGGATTTTGTACTGACAGTACTTATGATACTTGAGATACAGGTATTGATGCCGCTGAAAAATCCCACCTGCTAGCTAATTAATTAAAGAGTACGGATTTAATATTCTATTTTGGTGGATCCTTATTTTAAGGGAAAAAAGGAGACAATAAGAAATTAAGGTTAAAAAATAATGCTCACAGACTATATGCATTAAAAGCAAACAGAACAGATTTCTAGCATATAAGCAATAAATCTGTAAGTAGTGAACAGAAATAAGTCTTTGTGTTTCCGAGCAATGCTCACTTATTGCTAATTAAACTCTGGAAACATCCAAACTGATATTAGCTCAAATAGTATCAGCTTCATTAAGATAAAAGCATACCTTTAGCTCTCCAATCTATCAAACGTTACAAAAGGAACCAAAATCTTCTAATCCCTTGGGCTTGCTTAATGGTATAGATAAAATAAACCCTATGCTCTTCAGGGATTCTCAGGTAAAAGCAGTTAGAAAATTAGATTGTAAAAAACATACAATCAGAAACAAGAAAGTAATAGATCTCTGTTCACTATTCAGGAGCTGTATCATCCATCCCTAACTCTCCTCCAACATCTGTGTTTCTGCTCTCTTCCCATGTTCCTCAGGATGCAGAGCAAGAGAGATCAATACTGTGTCAGTAGCTAGGAAGGACATGTGGATTATTGACCTGCTGCTGCCAAAATGAATATATAATGTTCTGCTTGCCTCAAGCATAATGGTTTGGTCTCTCTTTCACCTAGCCACTAATTTTAAAGCCTACTGGAAGCTATTTTTTGACCTTACACTTCTTCCCAAGTGATTTCAAAACTCACTATCAGTTTCAAAAATTACTACTAGAGGAAAAGACTGATAAGCAACACAAACAGCACACTCCTATGAGCCTTGTTTCCTCAGAAAATTGGGATAAAAATCTTTACTTATGAATTATTTGTTTAGAATTAATTTATCAGAATGTGTTAGGCTTTTCTTCAGTAACAGTTATCCAGAACTTCTGAGCTCAACTGCTTCATGAGGTGCCATGATACACTACACCCCACAGCTATAAGAATGTTGCACTGTAGTTTCTGTTTCATTAGTTTACAGCTTTCATGCCAAGTAACAGCTCTCTTCCCCAAGTGACTGGCGTATTTGGCAATACAAGACTAAGGCAAATAATTATTACAGATATCCTCAAATTGTGAGGTGTTAAAACAGTATTTTTGCCTTTGAATTCACATCACCCTTGCCCTTTGCCCATTGAAGTCCAACCTGATTTCTAACTCATCAATGTCAACTGAAAAGTTTCACTTTTAGACGGAGAACCTTAGTAGCCCTTTTATAATATTACTGTCATGTTGCTTCCTTTGTTAATTTGATAGCTGTCATTTTATCTCTTTTCCTCTTCATTCTGCACTATTTCTCCTATGTTCAAGTCTTGGAATTTGATACATTATTACAATTCTTTTCTCTGCCAACCTCATCTCAAGCCCTTGCTTTGCCCTTACCCCTTCATAATCTTGTTCACTCTTCTAAACCTGATGTTCTCTACTAGGACCATCAGTTAGCTTGACTGCTGCAACCTGCCTTTTATATTACATTATTTCAGCACTTTTTTGCAGAGCTTTAGCTGAAAACATTCTGCAAGACAGTGTGACATACAATAGGGGCAGGTCTATTTGCCACGTTTGAATGCATGCACCAAAAATGTTACAAAACCCAAGCTAAAATGCAAAAGGGATGAACAGTTTTTTTGTTTGTTTGTTTTTTTTTTTTTTTTTAAGAAAAGGTTCAGAAAAGCTGAAAAAATAAGAAAATTAAACCAAGGTATTTCAGTATCTGGAAAATAAATACTGTAATACAGCACGTGTATGCTGTGCAGAGGATGGAGATGGAGAAATAACCTACCATCAGTCTACTAAATATTCTGAAAACCAGAACACTCTGGTAAATGATACTGGAAAAGCCAGAAATGCCAGCAGTACATACTGTGGTACTCACTGAAATAAATGTGCAACCTACTGGCTTACGCGCAGTAATTGTTGAATTTGTGAAGGAAGATCTCCAAGGAAGCATACTACATGAATTCCTACCAGTTGTCTTTGCTGACCAGGAAGCTTCTATGTCAGACCGGGAGTATGACAGTGCAATTTTTTCCACTCACAGATTGAAATTATCTTTTTTAGGTTTATTTCTTCATGGCTGCCTGAAAGTCACTCTCTGAGCCACTGATCAGCAGCATCCCTCTAGTTCCATATATGTTTTTATGCAACACCAGTTCATTAGCAAAACAGGCAGCAATTAGTGCATCTGCTAGCTCCTGTCCACAGGCTAAAATAAGTTGGCTGCTGCTGCCACACTGGCAAGGAGGAGGAGAGAGACAGCAGAAACTGCTGTGGAGAGGCATTTGTAGCCACCTCCCCATTTCTACCCCCTCCCTTACTGCTTTTCCATGCCACCAAGCCCTCTGGCAGAAATAGATTTCCTAGGTCTTTATCTTCTCCTTCCCTGCACAAGGGAAGACTTTTACTGCTTACGCAATGAGGCCAGACTCAGACTAGAACCAGCACACCTGCAGAGACTGGACTGCCCTTAAGTAGTAGGTCCTCTGATTGACTGACATACACAAACCTTTCCCCTTCTCTTCCGTCAATTATAAATGTTTGGTACACAGCACAACTTCTTGCTACTTCTCTAGCTGCTTTCCTATCCAATTACAAAAGATTAAAGCATTAAAGAATATCTTTCAGTTTCATTATTTTTCTAGTATGTGTTCCGTAACAAATGCTTTATTGAACACCAGATGGATAGAAGCTACCAAATCTTTCATCTGTAAACACAGTTTATTTCACAAAGAATGCTCTTACATTGCTCTGCTACAGTTTACCTCTGCTAAACTCATGTTGTATTTTATATCTTTTATCTTTAAATCTGTAATTATTCTCTCCTTTTAAATTTTTTATAAAGCGTTTTATGTTATTGAGATAAACTGCTACCCAGGTAACTTCTCCGTTACTTTCAAACACAGAGCGTGCTGCATTAGAAATTCTACAGTTAAAGTAATACCATTTCTAAGTCTTTGATTCTAAACTTTTTTTTTCCTTTCAGTTTCATAGGATAAAGACTTGTCTTTTTCATTTTGAGCATATTACATACTGTTGAGTTGGATAATATATAAAAAACAATGGCACCTAGTTGATAGGATAAAATGCATACAACAGACCCTGTTGCAAGTTTCTGTGGTCTTTTGTTGTTTTTTTGTTGGTTTTTTTGAACAAAAAAAGGCAAACCAACAAACCAAAAATCCCCAACCTAAAACTAAAGCACAACCTGGATGTTCTTAGAATTCTGGGCTGCAAATCACTGCCATGTTTAATTTAGTTTCTACCTCAAAATGGTAATACCCATTTCCGTACACTAAACCAAAATACCTTGCGTATATCATTTTACCCCAGTTACCTTTACAGGTAAGGCAACGCTTTCCTTTAGGACATGCAAACACAAGTTATCAGTTAATCTGAAGACTACAAGAATCTGATGTATAAAGAAAGCCATCCAACTACTAAAGACACTAGCGATCCCGCAGGCATCAGTTTTCACTGACAAATTTACTTTAAACAGTGCTATCTTGGCAGAGAACAAGAATGTCTGCATCTTCTTGGGATTCATGAGTTAGGCATCTAAATATCTAATTCATCCAAGAGGCTGGATCCAGTAAATATTGTCAACAGGAAGACATTATTAATCCCAGGTAAACAAACAGCATTCACAGCAGCTGCCACTCAGAGAACTCTGATGTTAGTGCTGTCCATTTTTTTAATACCTAGTGTAAATATTCTGTTGACAAAGAAGAAGCAGCTCTAGATACAAAATCTTCCCTGCCTGAGAGATTAAAGTTTATATTACTTTTTATTCCTCCTTAATTAGTCCTGATCAGAAGCCCAGAGGAGTGAAGAACTGCATATCTGCCTGCTGATTCTGAGTTGTCAAGCCATGTTAACAGACGCCTAAGACACCAAGCAGTAAGTGTAAGCTCACTCAGAGCAAAAGAATTATAGATTAAAATCTTTTACTTGCGGACTGCTTAGAAAAAGTCACTGGATAAATTACAGAAAACAGGTATTCTTCACTTTTAGTTTTTTAAACTAAGGAGTGAGCTGGTCATACTTAAATTTAAGGTTCTAAATCAATGCGTCATTTAAGTGTCTAAGATTTACAGACGGTTCCTGCAAATGAAAATGTATTTCAGGTGTTTATTTCCCAATCTTGCACTCTTCTCTCTGGCCACAGTGTGAGAGTTACTTTGAGTACCACTTAAAGATGCCAAGTACCTGGCATGCATACCTAGGAAAAACAGAGGTACCTTGTTTAGGGTTGTAGATTTCACTGCAGGAGTTAAGCACTAAGAAGTTAGGCAAAGAATACTCAACTGTCTTTGCAACTGCCTGCAGACAACAGGCTCTACAAAGCTTACTTTTAATTTCTGTCCTACCACCAGAACACTCCCTCCATTCGGACACACAAAAGTATTTCCTAGGGAAGCATAACAAATTGAAACCATGAGAAAACGTTCATTAGTAAACAGGCTAAAGAACAGAGAAACCCTACAATTCTCATTATTAAAGTATGTATGCACATTTTAAGAAATGGTTAAGGTCTACTACCAAAAACCCCTTGGGATATACAGCCACCTTCAAAAACTAGAGGATGCAATTTACCATCAAGACAAAAATAACTAACTAAATAAATAAAATTTTCTCTCTCAAAAGCAACAAACTGAACTTTTCCATGAAAAGACAATCCTTACTGCAGGAACAGCCCTAGGCCTCCATCTGGAAGTGACCAGAATGGAACTAAAGCACTGGGGTAAGTAATGCTGTGATGGAGCTATGGTGGTCATATAATCCCTTTGACTAATCACTTTATTATGGTACCTCTGAGACAAAAAAAAAAACCCAACAAAACACTAGAACAATTTTATGCCTTTTGTTCAGTAATATGGCTAGAATAACAGAAGACAAGGCCTAGACAGAATTCTAAGTGCTTTTGCATAACCATGCTAAGTAAAGGACTGAGGGGTATGCTTTGATGTTAGTCTCCCACATGGTCTCAGCTGCAAATATCACAGAGATGCCAAAGAAGCAAAATGACACTGCTAATGCAACGCTACAGAAAGTTAAGAGAGCTTTGACAGAAAGCATTCACTGGACAGAGACTGAGGGCAGAAGTAAAAAACCAAAGAGCTTTTGATATATATTTCCTACCATATTAAAAAAAATCAAGAACTTTCTGTATTATTAAGGGCCTCCATACATTTAATTTGTAAATCAAGCGAAGGCCCATTCCATCCCTTTTTTCTCCTCCTAGTGGAAATAATCTATAATACCCTGAATACTAGTTAATTACTTGGATAAAATCAGGAAATGACATCATTTGTTATGAGGAAAAGAGATGGTTCTGACAAAAAAGCTTTACAGGGAGGTTGGAAACCATAAAAAAATTTTGCCCTTATGGTAAAAAAAATTCTGCCAACTTCATTCCTTAACTGTAATAATTGTAGCTTTAGTACATGATGTGTATCTGCTGAGGCAGCCTGAGGAGGGAAAGGCAACAAAAGTCTAAGAGTCAGACAAAATTTTCTATCACTCATTCATTCATTCATTCCTGTCTAGTTACTCTGATCCACTTTACTGAAGTAAATGAGAGTCAGTCAGTCAGTTTGGTGATTGCTTTAGACTGTAGTGATTTACAAGACAATGGATTTTGATTACTATTTGACTCAAATAGCTCTCTACATAGGACAACAGATTGCTGAGAAAATTTAATTCAACAATCAAGAGATTCAAACATTGACTCTTACTAGACCATAAAATCCTGGCAACACATTTTAATATTAATACAAATGAACTGCTCTTCCACTATGTAAGCAAAATTCTTTGGCCAATGAAAATGCACCATGGCTCAAGAACCACAATATTCCCCTTGGGACTCAATTAATTTAGGAAAACTGAAGGCCATTAGTTTCATACTTGGGAAGCACCAGTGACATGAATGACTTTTTAAATTTTATTTGGCCCTGAGAAGGCAAGACTCTTGTGAACAGTTACGTACTGTCCTGGCAGTTACTAACAAAAGATACTGCAAACTATACATGGCTGGGGAAATTTAGTGTCACCCACAACCAGTTGGAACATTTATCAAATACATACTGCTGCATGTATTAAAGCCATCAAAGTTTATGATTACTCTCTTCCTAGCAATTTCAGTCGTAATGAATCATACAAATTGTATCCACAACAAGAAAAGATTCAAACCCACAGTTCTAATTAATGTCTATTTTTTCAATTGCAGAAGCACACTTCCATACATTTAATTATACAATTGCCAATGAGATTCAAATATTTATTTCTGCTTTTCACTGTACTACATTTCAGCTTGTTATTTTCATGAAGAATTGTGAATCCTTTCTCACACAGACATCAGTAAAAGCATTAAATTACTTCCCCAAATTAATGTTTAGCAACAAATAAAACATTGGTGTGTTATCCGCATTGTTCTCAGACTAAAGCCGAAACACAGCACTGTACCAGCTGCTAGGAAGGAGAAAAATAATTGTTACAGCCAAAACCAGGACACTAAGGAACACAGAAAGAGAAAAAAGGAAACAGGCCGTAAAGTCCCAAACAGGGTAAGAGAAGTTCCTAGAGATGTGTTCATGTCTCAGTATCCATTCAGATACTGTTAACAGAAACCAACTTCAAAAACTACCTTAGAGTAGCCAATTTCCAAAGGGGATTTAAAAAAAAAAAAAAAAAAAAAAGAAAAAAAGAGAGAGAGAGAGAAGGAAATAGCACATAACATTGGGGACTTTTTTTTTTTTCCCATTGTTTGAACAGAGCAGGCAATTCATGCCTTTTGACAGAATTTTCTAAGTCAGTATTGATGTTTTAAACATAGCGTGAGAAGAAGCAAACAACCGGAGTTCACTGAAACACATCTCTCTTCCTTCTGGGTTGTGTTTGAAAGAGATTATGAGTGAGGTGCGGCAGATGGTTGAGGTATTTGTTGAACAAGAACAAGGCACAAGAAAGCAGTCTCTTCTGACAGCCCTACACAGCTCAACTTTATGAATCCTGAAGGCACTGTACCACTGTCTTCTGTTCTAGTGCTTTGAGTAATTCTTTAAAACAAAAGGCCCAAGAAACAGTCACAGATCTCTATACAGAACCCAGGGTGAAGGCCAGGATCTTCTGGCACATAGTTGATCCCTTAGCCATGCTCCAAATTACAGTATCAGCTGCAACTAAAAAAAGTATAAGCAGCGAACTGAACTGTCAACAATGCTGATAAACTACTGTGACACGACTAGGGATCATATCACATAAATCTTATTTAATGCAGCACCCTGTGACTGTATCTGTCCATGACAGCTTTGAATACAGCTGAGATGCTTTGAAAGAAGCCAGATATAAAAGTATTTTTCTTCTATTTCCAAAGTAACAAACAAGAATCTAAATTCAGATTAACGATAATTGTTTTGACATTTTACACAGCTCTATATCCAAGAGATGCAAATCAGACATGTATAAAGTACCTCAATTTCTCTTATAGGGATTTGACTTCTAAAGCTAATTCCATATACTATGAAAGCACAGCCAGCCCAAGTTCACCACAGAAGGTTTCCTGGTAGGCTTCAGGTTGCTGTGCAAAACCTTCACCAGAAACATAAACCACGTATGTTATTCTGAACAGCACAGGGAGTTGGCAAACCCCAGTGCTTCTGACTTGCATTTTTCTGATACAGGAGAAATAACCCCTTTTTCCAAAACACCTTAGACAACAGAGACAAATTGAAACAGAACAGGCACGTCTCATTGCCAGTGAGCAAGTGATGCATCTAGGAGCAGGAGAGATGCACGTTCATTATGTCCCTGTGGGTACGTATAGAGACAGCTGTTGTCAAATCCAAAATGGGTAGATTAAAGAAAAAAATGTTCCTGTGATTCCTTTCTGCAGGAGAAGAGACAAAGTTTCTACTCCACTGGAACTCTAATTACATACCGTAGCTCTTACAGAAGTTTTCCATGAGAAATGATTTCCCATGTTTTGTCAGGTAGTAGAGAACAGTCCATTTGAAAAGCAGCCAGTGACTCAGCAAACTGAATACAGTCTTGCATAGGTTTTCTTGTAATACACTCCTGTCTGTTTGAAAGCAGGACTTACAAAGAACCTGCACAAACAGGTCAGTGGTTCTGCTGACAGATTCAACATGAATGAATGATTTGCACCTCAAAACGCAATGCACCAGGAACACACCCACAACAAACCTCCAAGAGTCTCAGTGCTGAGGACTCAGAAACTGGTTGCAACCAAAGCGCTTGCTCCAGGGATCAGCAGTGACTATGGCAGATTTTACAACAGCTGGCTGCAGAGAGCAACAGCTCATCTGTACTAGAATTACACAGGAACCTCACAAGCTCTTCTGGGGAAGCCATACAGGCATGCAAGATCATGTCAGCAGAAGGTGCAGAGGCAAGCCTTTGAGTAGATGATTGAGACCTTTCATGACCTTTAGATGATTTTAAGAGCACTCATGCTTCACACTTAGCACCTGTGACTTGAGGATCCTTCTAGGTATTTCTAGAAGGCTTCTTCCAAAAGACTGGGTGTTTGACAGCTGTGCGCATACTTCTGAGCTGCTCTCCAAACATGGAGAGAGAAAAATAACTAAAAAGGGACATTCAAGAGGCTACTTTCATTTGTAGTTCTTTGATTTAAATGTTTTGGGTTTTTTATTTTAAGTAATATTTTGTTTTACCTCTCATATCTTAATTGATTTTTTTTTCCCTTTTGATACTTGTGATAATTTGGCATTTCAGGTCAAAAAGCTATCCAAAACGCACAGCTTTAGGTAACTGAATCCACGCAGAAAAGCTCTGAGTACATGTCTTTGCTAGTTCCTACAGCTTCCAGTACTTTATACTTAGAAACATCTCAAACAATAGGACTCAACAGTTACAGCAAGTAATTCCTCTGCTGTTTTTCTTCCTTGGCATCTAATGTAGGGATAATTATTTCTTTTCCAGTTCTCAAACGTTTTTAAAGATATTTAATTTGCTCTGCAAAACACTGAGACTGCTTTTGAAGATGAGGCATTAAGTGTAATCCACAGCCATTTCTCTATTTGTTCACTTTTTCAAAGTGTTTCTGCAGCCCTTTGTGCTCCTTGACAGTCCTATAACAGTTTTATAGGTGAGGATGGCAATGGGAAAGTTGTGTCAAATACTATAGCTGCATTGGTGGCTGTCTATACAAATGCTTTTTGACAGTTTGTAAGGTTAGCTACAACAAAATTCCTACCGTTTTTATGCTGAAGGGATTTAAGCATCCTTCTGGAATCGAAATTTATAGTTTGCCACTCTTTC
>NW_009911860.1:11271-12381 GCF_000696875.1 Nestor notabilis
ACAGCCTTGTAATTAATGGTAATTTTATTTTAAACCTATAATCTTGATATTTCAATCACTGCTTGAGTAAACAGTGATGATTAAAACTGAAGCATAAAGTGTCCCTGGGAGATATCTGGTACACAGCACATGAAGAATTAGTTACACGGTCTCCACTACTGAATCTGATTTCTACATATTTATTTCCATAGTCAATTCAGTTTAAAGAAAACCAAATCTCTAAAAAGGATTTTTTAACAAATCTTTATAAATAGTGCAATTACCACACACAACATTTTTCCTTTTTCTCTAGGAATCTGGGAACTACCAGAGTTATCCCTTAATAACTGGTCTGTACAATTTTTAAACTCTTTGAATCTGTTTGATTAAAGTAATGGCTGTCAATAGCAATGACTGTTAAGTCAATCTTTTGGTGGAAGCAAGATATAAAACATCTCATAAAAAGCCATCTGTTTCAGTGAAGATATTCAGAGAAAAGATTGTCATGGTTTAAGCCCAGCTGGTAACCCGGAACCACACAGCCACCTGCAAACTGTGTAGACATACTCCACCCTTCCAGAATGATTTATAAAAGCAGACCTGAAACATCCTGATCTATCAGAATATTTTCTCTCACTTAAGATGTAACACCTGTCACTTTAGGCTTTGCCAGGTTCCTCCAATCAACAAGCAGTACCTTTCTGGAAAATCTCTTGGGTACTCTCCTACAATTAACATTATTTTGATCATTTATTAACTTCCTCTTTGGGTAGAGGAGGAGAACAGGCGGAAACACTGGACATAATCAACTATGAAGAAGTGCTTAATGAATGCCTGCTCAAGTTTTCTGTGTTCTTTATCCTGTAATCACACACACAAAAAAAAAAAAAAAAAAAAAAAAAAAAAAAAAAAAAAAAAAAAAAAAAAAAAAAAAGGAGTCACACCGTCACACCTGCATGATTCTCTTACTGATACCACAAAAATGGTATGTAAGCTCACATTCTTTCAAAACACTGGCCATGGATACCTCTAATTTAAAACTAAGTATCACACCATGGCACCACTGAAATAGAAAACACCCTGGTACTACAGACACAGGCTCTAGTCATAGAATCATAGAATAGTTAGGGT
>NW_009911861.1:0-329 GCF_000696875.1 Nestor notabilis
ACCCAACGGCTCTCCCACTAATCCCTGTCCGGAACAACAGCTCCGCATTTACCAGGAGCTTTAAGAACTAAACGCTCGCAGAAGCCCAGCTCCAGTGGGTCGGATCCGTGAGCGACACAAATCCCCACGTGTTTCACTAACCCAAACCCTGGGGGCACGATGCCCGCTGCTGCTTAAAACGGGCTTTTCTTTGTTCAGCCCATGCAAACCTCCACTAGCCTAAACCTCGGGTTTTGGGGGGTGAGAAAGCCCCACTTCGGGGCTTGTAGCACCCAGCAGCCCCGTGGGGCTGGTTCAGAGCCAGAGCCCCCCGGGGACCAGTGGGCTGG
>NW_009911861.1:394-3957 GCF_000696875.1 Nestor notabilis
GGGACGTTCCCTGCCAGGCCAAGTGGAGCGGCCAGTTCATCCCAGGCGTTGAGTTGGAGGAACATCCTGTGGGTTAATGAATCACTGCTGGGCTAAATGAGGTGTGGAGCAGTGGTCAGAGGGTGTCTTGTGCCTTTGGCCATTGCTGCCACTTTCTGTCCTGGGAAGCTCCAGGTTGGAGCCAGGGCAGGATTTGGCTGCCAGCCCTGGCACCCGCTTCCAGCCTGTTCTTGCCGATCCAAAGTGCAATTATTGAGGCAATGAGTGAGGTTTGACGAGCTTTTAGGATCTCAGGTTTCTTGGATATCTCCTTGGAAGTTTTTTCAGGGCTTTGAATCGTTCTTTGTCTTTTTTCCCCCTTTCCCTTTGCCCCTGGGCTCCTGGTGAGAGGCTGGTTTTTTTTGCACAGCACCCAGCTCCACCACCATCCTCAGCCAACTGCACGTGTTTAATTAGCTGTAGTTCTGTTTGCCATTGGCTATGGAGCCGATGAGCAGTACGGTCTGTGGAGGTGTAATGAGGGTTGTTACTGGGTACAATGAGGCTCAGAGATGCCCAACACAGCAGAGACATAAGGAAGAATCAACTTAGGCCTGATCCTGAGCATGAGGGTTCTTCTGGAAGCATGACCACAGACAAAACTAAAGTCTTACACCTTGATGAGGCTCAGGATGAGGTTAGACCCTTCCATTGAAGCCATCACACCATTTGCTGGTTTGGAAGCAGAGAGCCCAGGCAAACCTCTTGGCACTCACCACTGTTGGCCCCAGCTTTAATATTAACAGCCGGGAGAAAGGTCAGAAGAAGCTCTGAGCAATGGGTCAGGGCCCTGAGGGCACTAATGTGTTAATGGCCCTGAACAGCCTCACCTGGGACCTCTCCCACACCCATCCCTAGGGTCTAGTTAAGCTCAGTCCAGCCCAAGCTTTGCTGTAGGTGGGCCTGTCTCCAGCTTGGCCACACACCTGTACCTGGCCATGGGCAGGAGATCGCAGTGGGGTCATGCTGTCCTTGCTTAGTGTTGCAACCATCTGTGGTTGTCCTTGTTCCTAGATCCTGGCAGTGGTACCGGCATGGCTGAGCAGGACCAGGACCCAGCCCCAGGCTGCCTGCATGGAAAGAAGCAGCTGCCAGGTCAGTGGGTAGTGAGTGTGTTGTGGGCTTTTACTCTTTTCTTTAGAAGAGGTAGATTTGGGGTGAATGGGCTGGAAGGAGGGACCACCAGCAGGGGGTTGGCTGGGATGTCCTTTGGCAGCATCTAAACTGGGATAGCAAAGATTCAATCAGGAGAGGACCAGCCAGTCTTCAGAATAGCAAAGTCTGTGCTTGGAGGGGTTGTCCTTCACCTGGCCTGGTTATATCATTAAACCAAAACCTGAGCTCAGGTGGTAGCCTGAGGCTCAGAGGGGAAGTGTGTGCAGCAGTCCTACATATCTGGCAGCTTCTGGCCTCCTGCCTCCTCTGTCCACTCTATCCAGCTGATTCCAAAGCTCCAGCACTGTCCCATTTGCACCTCCAGCAGCTCTCAAGCTGTAGGTGCACTATGGAAAGCCCATCCAAGCAGCATCGGGTCACCATAAGCCCAGCGGAACCATCACCGGTCCTTGTGTCCTTGGAGGCCAGAGGCTGGTGGCCAGGGCCTGGCTCTGATGAAAGCTGGTGAATATCCACTTGCTTTTCCAGATTTCACCTGGGAGGTGAGGGCCAATGACCGGAACTACCACAAGCAATTCAAGAAGAGATTTGCCTTCTGTCTGACCAAGCAGAAGTACGCGGTGAGTCAGCCTGGGCCACCCTGGGCTGCTTCTTTACCCTGCCCCTGATTCCTGAGCTGGTGGTGCTTGGAGGTGACATGACTGAGATGCTGCAGAGATCTCCAGAACGATGGAGACTCACATAATCCTCAATGAATTGTAGAATCAACCAGGTTGGAAAAAGACCTTCAAGATCATCAAGTCCAACCGTTCCTTCAGCACTGCCAAGTCTACCACTAAACCATGTTTGAAAAATGAAGATCCCTGCCCTAGATCCCCTCTGAAGCTGACAGAAAAGGAGCAGAATCACATTGAGGAGGCTTTAGTTGGATGGACCAATAAAAAGAAAGATTTATTTATTTTTTTTTAATGATTTAACAAAACCAGATTTTCTTTTTTTCTCAGCTAAATAACAACCATCCTGCTGGGGTGGGTTGGGTGTGCTTGAGATGAAGCACATGGTTTTGTTTGAATTTTATACAGCCCTTTCCGCTGATAAATCTCTCCTTTTTTTTCCCCTCATGGTTTTGGATTTTTGAAGGCATCTCTTATACCATGAAAAGTTGTGAAATCCTAAAAGCACCAGAATATCCTTGATTTCATGTAGTGTCATGGTTTAGTGGACTTGGCAGTGTGGGGGGAACTGTTGGACTTGATCTTAAAGGTCTTTTCCAACCCAGTTGATGATTCTATGATTCTCTGTGGCTGAACTCCCACTGTGGCTTTGACCTGCCCTTCTTCTGCAGGGCAATGCCATTAAGACAGCCAAGTACAACATCTTCACCTTCCTGCCACTGAACCTCTACGAGCAGTTCCACCGAATGGCCAACGTCTACTTTGTCTTTGTCATCCTCTTACAGGTGAGATGGACACCAAGTGTGTACAAGACTGGTGTAGAGTAGGGGACTCTGGTCTAAAGTAGTGTCAAGGATGCTGCTTTTCGGTGCTGCTCATTGTCTGACATGAACTCAGAGGGGTCCAACCTCCGTTAAGTTTGGTTACATTGAACTGGTTGGGTGTGGATGTAAGAGAAGCCCTTGTAGACCATCCCTAAATAGAAATCCTACCCTCCAAATTCAGGGCCCCACATACATGTCATGCATCCACTTTAAAAAGTCAACAGGACAGTTCTCTGTAAACACACATGCGGATTTGAGTCTTCTTGGATGGGTTTGTTAGGTGCTGGCTGGGGAGGGAAGCTGGGAGCGAGGGGGAGTCACCTCAAGTGCCCCAAGGTGGGATGAAGGTTATTATCGGTGGTGTAAAGTTCTCCTCCTCTAGATCTCCCCTGAGATCTCCACACTGCCCTGGTATACTCTGCTGTTCCCCCTGAGCTGCCTTCTCATCATCCGGGGTCTACGAGACTTGATTGATGACATTGTGAGTATGGGATGGAGCAAAAGGCTGTTAGTGTTGGGGGTAGGTCCTGGGGGAGATGGTCTGCAGAAAGGGCCTTCTTGCTGTGGGTCAACTGAAAAGCTTGGGAGTTGCTGTCATTTGTTCCTGAGGTACCATCAACTCTACCATGTCCAGAATGCTTTGTATTCTCCTTTAGGAAGGATGTGACTGGCCAGTTTGCTTCCCCTGGGGTCTAAACACGCACGCTCCCCCCCAGTCATCTTTAGTATCTTACCCAGTGGTTATATTCCCAGGGTGGTCCCCAGAAACACCTTGGGGGGTTTTAGCCTCTATATTGATCAGAATACACTTTCTGGTTGCTTCAGAAAGCAGATTGTAGCATGTCCTTGTCCCATGTTTTCATCTGGCATGTTTTTGTCTGGCACGGTCCATTCCTTTCTTTTGGCCTCC
>NW_009911862.1:0-341 GCF_000696875.1 Nestor notabilis
ATATATAATTCTATATATATATATATATAAAAAATATATAATATTTTTATATCAGCCTGATCTGACTTGCTAGGGTTGTTTTGAATTCAAATCTGGACTTCCAACAGAGTTTCAGTTGCATCCTTCTTTTGTATCATTTGCAGATGTAACAAGCATATGCTACATTCCTGTATCTGTTCTGTTGGTAAAAGCATTGAACAAACCCAGTTCGGAACAGGCTGTCACAGAGCTCCTGTGATAGAGCCTTCTGTTCTGACCATGAACCATTAAAACTTATGCTCTGGGTAAAGTTACTGAGGTAACTAAAATTTAAATAGTGGCTTTTTTATTGGGGATTTTTT
>NW_009911862.1:372-4674 GCF_000696875.1 Nestor notabilis
CATGCTGTATATCTGGGATCTGTAGGGACACAAATCCAGACTTCTCCATTTATCAGTACTTTTCCTGGCTTTCACCAGAGTTACAAACATTGGGATGCTTGAATTTTCACCATCTGGAAACATTCCAGATTAAAAACCTAAGACAGGTTCATGTTGTTGCTGTTGGAGTAGAAGGACTGCTTCAGTTCTCTGTCCAGTGTTGGACACACTCAATTTGGAGGGGTTTTTAAATGCCCCAGCTCATCTGCTGGCCAGCACCAGAGGTCTGTTTCCAGGCTACAGGACATGGTTTTCAGGATGGCCTCCCCCAGGACTTGAGTGAGGTCTGCTCAGCAGAAGACATTTTTATTGAAGGAGCTGTTACTAATCCCAACATGAGCTGAAATAACAGGATCAATTTAAAGCTAAGTTGCAGATGGGAGTGTTGTATCTGTATGTGGAGTGTGGACTCTTTGGTGTAGTCTGTTTTCACTGTACTCATTGTTGGGGATTTTGACCTTTGCTGTGTCCCATTTCTCATCCTGTGATCTGTCTAATCTTGTAATGTGTTGAGAGCAAGATGTTCACAATACAGTTGGTCTTGCACTTCCTGTTTTTGTCATATTTGTGTTATTCATAGAGCTTTTTAGAAGGCCTAGCTCACACTTAAATATTTTACTGATTGGTATCCCTCTTCAATTTTCCCCATTATGCTGGCATGTTTTTGGTAACTAAAGACAGCCAGATGCACGCTGATCTCTGTGTTAGAGGAAGAGACTCCCTCTGCTGATAAGACCTGATTCTGGAGCATCTCAGTTCAGGCGGTGGAAGAGAGCAGGGCTAGTGGAATTCCAGTATTTCCTCCTCGGTGAAAGTGCTTTCCCAGGGAATTGGAAAAAGTTATCCTTTCAGGTCCTGTATTCCTTGCTACGTGTCTTTCAGAAGCCTAATTATTGCTGGCTGGTTGCTTAGCTCCCCTGAAAACAGAAGACTTACACAATTGCACATGAAAGGCAACTGTTTTGCTCATCTCCAGAAACTTTAAATGTTTTTATTTTGTGCCTGAATTATTTGGGTGAATATATTTTCATTTATTTATCTTTTCATGGGCTTTTGAAAACTTTTCAATTGACTCAATGCCCTCTTCTGCCTTTGATCCTCCGAGGAGGATAAAGAAATGTGGGTAAATAGCATTTAAAAAAAAAAAAAAAAAAAAAAAGAGAATTTCACTTTGTTTGGGTTTTTCTTTTCCTGTGGAGAGAAGGGACAGGTTGATGATGAGAGAAAATGTGTATCTGGTTGCTTGGACAAAGGAAAAACTATAGGTCGTGGCAAGACTTGGTATAATGAAATCTTCAAGGGTGGCAACTCTGAAAAATATTTGGATTGCACCCAAAGATTTCCCTATGCTGTGTTCAAACTGCAAGAAGAGACCCTCATCGGGAGAAGTTCAGTGATCTCTAGGTCACTAAACTCTTGATGCTTGTTCAAGTAACTGAATGGTAGATTGATTATTCCTGTGCAAAGCTTCCTGAAAAAGATTTTTGAACTTTTTTTGCCTAAAGTTTGAAGTATAAGAGAAATTGGAAGTTAGACGGCTGGTTGTTACAGCCTGGAAACAAGTAAGTTACTCTGAATGTACTGATGGTTCTGATAGCTACCTGACTAGAGGAAAGCAGAGGAAGTTTAGACTGGATATTAGGAAAAATTTCCTTGCCAAAAGTGTTGTCAAGCACTGTAACAGGCTGCCCAGGGAAGTGGTGGAGCCCCCATTTCTGGAGGTGTTTGAAAGATGTTTAGATGTGGTGCTTAGGGACAGCGGTGGACATGGCAGTGCTGAGTTAGTGGTTGCGCTTGGTGATCTTAAAGGTCTTTTCCAGCCTGAACAATGCTATGATTCTGTGAAACCCATGTAGAAGGATTGTGTGGGGCAGCGGGCAGTTAAGAAATACTGGGACACATATTATATTAGACATAAAATAGAGGTTTAATCCCATGTTGATCACCGAATACCTGTTGTGTGAGTCTTTGCAGGAATTTCCAAGAGTGGTGAGTTAACTGTGGAGTTTTGGCGAAGCTCAGAGCAGATGATGCATTTAACTGGAATGAATTTTCCTAGTATTTTCAATAAAACAAAGTTTTATTTTCCCTTTCTGCTGTGAACTGAGGTATAATGTTTGCTCTATCCTGTTAAATAGCAGCAGAACTTAGCAATAGTGGCACAGCTGGCTTTACTTTTATAATAATATAGCAAGTTTCATTGCCTGAGAAGACGTGATGATGAAGCAAAGTTCTGTTAAAGCAGCAGTAGTGTCCTTTGGCAATGAGACTGTAAGGTGTAGAGTTTGATGTCTGTGGAGTGGGGCTCCTTCTGGAAAAAATCCAGATTATTAAAATAGGGGTGGGTGGGAAGAAGAGATGTGGAATAAATGCCTGTAGGGTTGGGTACTCCAGAAGACTGCTGGGCCATGGTTCATGTTGGGTTTAGACAGCTCCAGAAGTGACGTGTATTATGGAGACCTAAAGAGGAGACAACATTTCTGCAACAGCTTATTAATATAGAAGTGATTTTTCAACCTTTCATCTGTATTGAGGTCCCTTGTGAACAGTCTCTCATTGCGATATGTCTGTCCTCGCCTCCAGGAAATATTTGTAGGGAATTGCACACTGAGAAGCCTACTGGTCTTGAGAGAGCTGTCCTGGAAAAGAAAAAAGGGGGGATAAAAAAGAAGGCAAAAAGCTCAAGGTTATATACCAAAATCAGTAACATATGCTCAGAAGTTAATACCTGGTGAATGTCAATTAAGTGCTTCCCCAGCTAATAAATAGCTTAGAAGGTATAAAATTTAATACTCCTAAAATTGCAGAAGCCTTTGAAGAACACTTAAATTGGACTTACTGGAAGCAGGAGATTTAATACTGGGCTGTTCGGAGGCAAGTACTGAAAAAATATGATGGAGTGACGCTACTTCTTGAGTATGGAGTCTTTTGGGCTTAAGCTTTTCTTTTTTTAGGCAGCTTGTGAAAGAGTTTATTTTTAAGTTCTTGTGAAACGCATTAGCCAAATTACACTAGTAACCAGTGTCTTATTTATGAGGCTCATTCTAAGTGTTTCTGAAGGCTCAGCTGGCTTGGGAGTGGATTACTCCACCACAGGAATAGCATGAATAGCAACTCCACATAGTTTTTCATATGGCCATGCCTGCAGGTTCTGCTTACTTTCAGTCTTACAAGCATAAATCTGTTGCCCATTTAAGGATCTCAAGCACTAGAATAATTCTCAATTTCCTTCTTCTGTAAGGAAGAAGATTTTTACTGTGAGGGTGGTGAGGCCCTGGCACAGATTGCCCAAAGAAGTGGTAAATGCTCCATCCCTAGCAATGTTCAAGGCCAGGCTGGACAGAGCTTTGGGCAGCGTGGTTTAATGTGAGGTGTCCCTGCCCATGGCAGGGGGTTGGAACTAGATGATCTTAAGGTCCTTTCCAACCCAAACCATTCTATGATTCTGTTCCTTCCCCATCATGGTCACCTATGGGAAACAAATGAGTCGTGCTCAGTGTGTCTTGGTCAAAGTCTCCTCTTTTGAGAGGAGAGCAGATAAGCAAGAGAAACTGCTCAGAAGTCACTGTGGTGTAATGCAGTAATTACAAGTTTGTTTGGAAATCAGAGCAATCCACACTTTGCTCCAGTTGGTTTCCTTCCTGTTGAGCAGTGCCCCCTGTTCTTCCCAGTTGTGTGGTTTTCCTAATCCCAGTGGCAGTCATTTTTTTTTTTTTTTTTTTTTTTGGCACTTACAGTTAGGAGGGAAAAAAAAAAAGTAATACATGGCATTTGTTTTGGCCCTAGTCATGACTCATAAATAGGAATAACATCTGTGTGATAGTTTTTCATGATATATAACCAGATTGAATGAAAAAAGTTTTCATTTATTGCTGTTCTTTTGCCATTGTTATATTTATGGAGCTCCAGTGTTGAGTGAAATTATATGCTTAGGTATATTACTCATGTATAGAGGAGGATTTATATACATCTTGTGAATTTTAATTTAGCCACCATATCTTTTTTAAACTAAAAAGGGCTTGTTGCCTTTCCCTGAGCCTTACAAAACTTTTTCAAGATCCTTCCCCAATCTTACTCTGTTGAAGACTCATGCTGCTGCCAAGTCTACACCAGTCTTTTAATTAACAGACAATACAAAGAGAAGTGAAACTTCCAGTGGATGTAAATCCTTAAATCCTGAAATGATGTAAATCAGTGCAACTCCTGAAGTCATTGGGACTATTCTGACTTACATCTACTGAAAATCTGGCACATAATATTCCT
>NW_009911862.1:4705-15903 GCF_000696875.1 Nestor notabilis
TCTTTTGCCCAGTAGTTACTCTACATGGAGTTGGCACTGCAGACAAAGCGCTCTCTTACTAGCTGACAGAGGGTGGCACGGCTTCCAGCACTGCTGATTCAGCACAGCAGAGGCCATTTTCCTGATTTCTTTGTGCACTAGATTAAATTACTCTGCAGGCTGGACCGGAGCCACAGGCCATAGTTTTACAGCCTTATAACATGGTATCCTAGCCCATGGCATCTGAGAGGTCTGGCTGTGCATGAAGCTCTTCTGCTTTGCTGTAAAGGATTTTTAGATTTGGCGATCTGTCTCTTTATAAGCTAACGCCAGCAGTACTGAAAATATTTTGATTGTCTAGTTGAAACATAATAAAATGGGGTTCTGTTAATTGCAGGAAGGGATATCATGGGGATCAGGGTGGTATGAAAACTCCACTGTGTGTGTTTGTCATGGCAACGTTTCTTTAGATTTGCCTTTCAGAATTACAGGATAACAAATAATGAATGTAAGTTTTTAATGAATGTAACACAACAGAACAACCAGGGAGGTGTCCTGTCTGAGTGCTAGGGGCTGTGCCGTGAGAGCTGTTTGAGTGACTTATCAAAATTTTGGGAAATCCATCTCCTTTTGTGTCTCAGTATAGGAACATTCCTTGTCTAGTCTGAGTGGGTTTGGAACTGAACCAAAGGGGTGAAGCAGGGGGATGCACTTTGTGGTGAGCTTTGTCTTGCTCACATCCTACGAAGCTGAGAAGTGGGATGTCTGTGACTACTATAATCAGCACATGGGTAAAGGTGAAAGCATGTTTTCTGTTCACTGACAGCTACTGGATTGGTGTATTAAAAAAGCATAACCAGCTCTGCTTGTGCTCTCCAGTTGGGCTTCACGATTGCAGCTCACAGCAAAATTGGTCTGGCTTTCTTTGAACATGTGCGGTTGATGTTCCGATTTACCCTCTCTCCTCCTACGCTCATGATCCATCCAAAAAGGACTCTGGCAAATGCAGAAAGCAACAATGTTAATGAGGGGAGAAAAGTCCAAATAGATCAAAAAGTAAAAGCCATTTTGCTTCTAGCATGAAGAACGATCTAAGCCAATCCTGTCTAAACCAGGTGTTCCAGTGAAGTTGAGATCAGGCCTAAAGAATTTCCACAGTAAGTTTACAAGCTTCATTCCGTCTCTTCTCCCTCATGTCTAATCACGTTGTTTTCTCACTGTAAGGGGCTTGCATTGTATCAGAAGGACAGGCAGCCCATACATGTGGTTATTGTTGAGTTGCCTTATCGCTTTTCAGCTTTTTCTCTCTGGTTTAAAAATAAATAAATAAATGAGCACCACCAGCCAAAACCTCCTGGGTTTAATACAAAGAAGGATGTATTTTTACAATTAAAAAGTATTACTGAATCAGAACATTTTTCAGACAATAATTCCCAGAGTGTGATACAGAGGTGAAGTTGATGTTGCTAGTTTCAACGCCAAAACAAAAATAGGCAAATCAGGAAAGTTCTTTCTGAGCAGTTTGTTCTATTTTCTGAGGTTCAGTCTCATGGTATCAGGTAGCACTGCCAAGCAAAGGGTTTATCTATTGATTTCTGAATGTATTGTGCTGTTAATCTAAAACTTCTTTCCCTGGTGGAATTTCTATACAGAAGGCTCTAGCCAAGCTCAAGAAAGTTATTTGATTTGGGAAGTTTGAAAGAATAATAAAAGAAGGATTGATGCCATTGGATTTTCATGAGCTCTGTCTTCTAGTAAAATAGACAGATTTCTTCCTCCTGTGCGCATCCGTGATGGTTTGGCTTATTATTTGTGAGGAAAGCAGAACATGGAGATCACTTAAGTTTTATTGGCTGAGAATTTGCAGTTACGAAACTGTTCAGAAGAAAGTTATGAGAAGAGTATTGGTGATATAACAAAACATAAAAACTCATGGGTTAGCACAGCTATGTCTTTTTATAAATTTATTGCTTTAATACTTGGCTATTTGGACTTTTCTGCAGATTTTTAAACTGGTAAAATTTACTGCTAGAAATGAATGAATGTTGTTTCCCAGTAAGAGAAATGTGGTGAGGGAATTACACTATAAGTACAGAGGGACTTTGCCCCTCAGATATTTCCAACATCCTTCAAGTATTAAAGGAAACTAAACCTTTTAAAAGAGCTACAGCAGGAGAGTAGATAGTGCTTTATGGACATTCTAGTTATTTTTAATAACTAGATTCATTACTTTTTCTAAGAACTCAGAGAGGAATAAACAATATATATTACAATAAAAAAATGCCAAAAGGCACTTTCTGCTGTTGAGTGGACTGGTATTTCTTCAACTCTTGTCTGTAGTGCAGGAGTTAAAGAAGGAAGTAGATGAGATTCAATTGGTAGTGAAATGAAAAAAACCTGAGGTATCCTTGCCTTTTTGAGACTACAGTCCTGGAATGCTGAATTCAGTTGCCTTTAACTTCACAGTGCCCATGACTGATCCAATAATACGTTTATACTGTTTCATTAGGATGTTGTCCAATTAAATCAAGGAAAGTGGACTTGTGTCTAAGAAGAGATTCCTTGTCAATGTTCCTTGTCTCTGGAGCACTGTAGTTCATTAGAGATTACGGTCATTACTTTCTTGGGTTTAGAGGTATGCTCGTTGCTCTTATTTATGCAAAAAATGCAGCTGCCTGGAGGTATGTAATTAACCTGAGGCATTATTTTATTGCATACCCATGTGGGAAGCTGGAAATTAATACTATGCATGAAGAATTATCTGGGTATGGGGCAAAATGTTATAGTAACTATGCAGTTAGTCTTTGTCAGCAGCATTTACAGTTTCCTCCATCCTTGTGGTGAGTAACTTAGCAGAATTTATTGGTGAATAGTTAATTTGCTTAAATAGGCTGATTTTCTTTAGTAGGCAGAAATTACATTTTATTTAATGTCTCAGATTCACTTTAAATGAAAGGCCAAATCCAGATTTGACTTGCTTGTCTTCCCAAACTCCTGTTTAAGCACTTGGTGAATAGGACATGTAGGATTTGGCTGAGTGAAATGTTCGGAGTAGCTTAATTTACAGGAGGTATAGGGTAAAGGCCTGGTAGCATTTAAGACTCTGCTAAAGATCCAAGTTTTTGAACCAGATAGGAAACAAGTGGGTTGTAGTTTTTTGGGGTTTTTCTTTGTTTTCTCTTTAATCCCCCATGTAGAAATAAATGCTTTAGAATATCTTGAAACATCCCCCAGTATCATTTCACTGCTGAGAATTGTGTGGCTGTGTAAAATTATATTGACCTGAGGGGATTGAAATATAGAAGTGGCCATGCGCTTAACTGTGCAGGAATCAAACTGTTTTACTGATAACATTTTATTGATTCATCCTCTCTCAGTGTTACAAGTAGCCTGAAGCTTCGCAAAATGAGCTGGCAATGTTTTTGTGTTGGGGACATTGCAGCATTGCAGCTCTTCATAGGTATTGAAATTTTATATATAGGCTGAGAGCTCACATAATTATTGTGATTTGTAATGACTGCGACTGCAGATGGGGCTTCCCAGAGGTTTCATTTCAAGCTAGATAACTAGTAATTCCTCTTTTCTGTTTAAGAATCTGTTGTCCCTCCTTTTCTTTGCAGCTGTTGAGGTTTCTCTCTGAAAAAGCTGAAATGTATCTTTGACTTAATGAAGATGCTTAAAATGATTGAAATTGCCTTAACAAGGCAGTGCTCTTCTACAGTAGCAATGAAAATGTGTCTTGCTGTTTGCAAGGGATACTTTGTCCTTTTCATAAAGGAACTGTGGTTTTTTAACCATATTACAAAAATAATAAAAATAAAAAAAAAATTCCTTCTTACAACAAAAGCTTTAAGAAAATGAATGGCTTGAAAAAACACAATGGCAGATTGTGAGTTTAACCTGCATGTGTTGACTAATTAAATTCTTTTGAAGGAGCTAATTTCATGTATTTTGTTTAATTAAGGCTTACTTAAGATTTTAATGATGTGGGTCTTTTCTCTTCAGTAGAATGCCATATTGACTCATGACATATTTTTACACAGGCTTCATTCTGCCATGAACAACAGTAGTTGCAAATGGGAGCGCTTGATAAAGTATCATTAAATTAGCTTATTGTAGTTGCAGATTTTTATTATGCTACTTCACTGGGATATGAATTGATTGCGTTGTACTTGCTGTTTTTTAAAGGTGCAGCATTGTTATTGATTATGCTACTTTATCTCAAGTGTTTCATCAGCCTGCTGGCAGGTTCATTCCCTCTACAATTTTAGAAAGTACTGGCCTTTGTATTTTCTTTCTGTGTGTTTCATCTGTGTGCATGTCTTTTTTTTCCTATTGTAACTACACTGAAAGATACCATGTTTTATGTTTGCACCGTGCCCTTGTGCACAGCTGCTCTCCTCCATCCTGGGGCTTTGGGTGCTGCTGTAGGAAGGTGAAGTGGTTGGGGTCCCTCTCAGAAGTGCTGTTGAATGGCCTTTTGTCCTGGACTGATTTCCAAGGAATCTGAGAGATTTACCAATGCTGAGGGCAAAATGAATTCTGCTCAAATTTTATGGTGTATGCATTTGGAAGAGGGGTTTCATCTACGCAGTTGGTGTGATTGTTTGTAAGGCAATGTGTGTCACAAATGAAGTTGGAAAAACAAGAGCCTACATCGTGGGTAGTCCAAGCTTTCATATATTTTTCCGTGTTACCTTGAATAGTGGATTTCTTCTATGAATCTTAGAATATGCAGACCTACTTCAATACTAAGTGTGTTGGAAATGGATTGCTGTCAAGGCTTGTCCATCTAATTAAATTCCCTTATTAGCACTGAAGCTGCAGTCTTCCAGAGAAGACATTAGATGAATAATCTTTCCAACTTATCTAGGTTAAAACTAGATGGCCTTTCATCAAATGCTAAGCTCAAACTCCAACATCAAAATATGTAAGTGTTGCTCTAGTCTCCCTTTTTTTGTGATGTGTGGTAATTCAATATATTCCTTAAATATAAATTGGTATTCCAGCTGTCTGTGAAATCTTTTCAGACTTCAATTATCACAAGCCCTTGGTGCTGTGAGGGCTCTGTCACCTTACGCTTCAGGCTGATGGCATTCCAGCAGTGATGTCTTTTATACAGTAATAAAGTTTGCCATGATTCACTTTGACATATGCTCAGCCAGTGTAAGAAACTTCTTGTCATAAAGTCCTGCTGATCCACAGGGGTTGTTTGTGCTCTGTCGTCGTGATTCTTGTCCCCTTAATGGAAAAGGGAGTAACAAGAGTTTGATGAGTGAACCAAAATACTCAAATCTGAGTGAGAGCACTGATGTATATTCTGACAGGTGGGGGACTTGCCATTGGAGGGAGCCACCAAGTGAAACGAAATATGCTTTGGCCCTTGAACTTTGCAGATGAGGTTTGAGTGACTGCCAACAGATGTGCTTTAGCCACGTATAATTCATTGACCCTGTGGAATGTGTTTGGCAGGTGAGAGCATCCAGGGGTCCTGCAGCCCTTTGGCTCCAGGAGCACCAGGGGCCTTTCTTGTGGGAAATCAGGGATGTTGCAGGTGTGAATAGCTTGTTTCCTTGTATAAAGGGAAGAGAAAACTGTCCTTGTGGCAGAAGAAGGGTCTGCACTAGTTCAGGGTTGGTAATGAAGAGTATCATTATAATACTGAGCAGGAGATGTTTAAAAAATGCCAGAAGTCTCAAGAAACAAGATATTTATGCTAATTAGACTATTTGCTTGTCATCTTTATTCACTACTTTAAACAACAAAAAACCCTCAAGTGAAATCAAAGCGTGGTAGAACATGTTTCTTCAATCTCCTTGATCAAAGCTTATGGAAGGAGGGGAATACTGCTTGTAACTATTTTCTCAAATACAGATTCAAGATACATTCTCTATTGTAGCATAAGGACTTTTGTATAGCCTAGGTGGTAGCAAAGTATTAATTAACATCTTTCAGGTATTAGATAGACATCCTGTTCCCTTTCAGGTGTACGTGTGATCACTTAGTATTATTTTTTTTTAGGATGTGACAGAAATGAATGGTTTCAAATAATAAAAAAACCCCACATGTGTATTGTTTATGTTCTTACACACTGATTAATACTGGTTCAGAGTGTCCTGGTCTTCTTCTGTAACTACCTCTTAACCTTTTCTTAGATTGCAATAATCTTTGAGATGGAAATGATAGTTTTCCTGACCTGAGTTTGTAAGGCATCCAGCATAGTGGGATCTTGGCCATGTGTGGAGTCTCCTAGCTTATATCTTGAAGGGAATAATTAATAAAACAAATAGGAGATGCCTTTGGGTAGCTGTTCAATCTGCTCAGATGTTGTTTTAGAGCAGGGTGGTAAATCTGTGCAGTTTTTTCTTAATTGTTAGTTTTTGTTTATATTTTTGGTGGTGGTTGTCTTTAAGGACACATTTTTTCAGAAAGAGACATGGGGCAGAAGAAAGGCAGTTGCTAGATTTGAATAATTGAGAAAGAGGGTTCTTCAATGTTGATCATCTGTGGATGGAAGAAAGTAATAGAAGAGAAATGGACCCAGGGAGGAGGCAGTGATTACATGCATGGACCCTTAGACAGGGGCAGACAACCTGAGTGACGTTGCAGAGGTTGGCTTGGCTGGTGCTGTAGCACTGAAAGTTTTGTGTCTTATTGTGCAGTCTGGAAGGAGGACTAGAAAATGCCAAGGAAAATAGGAAGAAGCCTGCCACATTATCTTGTGACACAAGATAATCAGGAAATAATATAGTACAGTGCAGGAGCTCATGTGCTGTCAGCCACTGATGTACATCTTACTCCATTCTCAGCTTAATAACTTACACTGAAAATCTTTAGTCAGAAACCAGCTGATTTCTTTGTTTCTTTTCATTCTGCTCCTTCTAGATAAGGGAATGAAAGGATTACTCCGTAGATGTGTAATTCAAATGTCAGTGTTCTGGCTCATTACAGAAACCATCACAGCCTACGGAAAAGAACAAAGCATCAGCGTGATACCGCATCTGATCACCTACCCAGGCATGCTCTTAACAAGCTCAGGAACCCCACCAGCCTGAAGGATTTCCTACTATGTGAATTCCTCACCTGTGCTTCTGTAGCTGACTTGTTTTGAATTAGCAAGTCACAGATTGTGTGTCATTTCTGCACAGGTCACTTTGATGGATTTTTTAAATCCATGTCCTTTAGTCTCCTTCTCCTGCTGCGTCAGTTGTCATGTTTATTTCCAGATAAATAGATGAAATCATTTGGAAGAAAAGTGGGCCCAGTGTCCTAAGTAAGTGTTTAAGAATGTATTTATTAATCTGTAAAGAATAAAGAGGAAGTTTCAAAGTTGAGTGCTCTAAGTGGTACTGGGCTGCTCAAAACTTGATTTTTTTGGATCTGTCTTTTGAAACTTTTCTCCATTAAAAATTTAGATTATTAGAAATGTCTTTAAATGCACTTCTACTCAAAGGCAGGCCTAAAACCATGAGAGAGACCAAAAAGGGATGAGGGGAGGAAATACGAGAACTCAGTGAAGAGTCTGCTGGTTTTCAGGAATAGTTTAATTTATGATGTTAACTTTTTTCAGCAGTTGACATGCTGTGACCTTAAGGGAAGCTCTTGCAGACTGAGCATTCACTATTCTGGGAGAAAAAGTTACATATTTTGTGCATGCCTGTTTTACTGCCATATATGGATCCCTCTGAATTTGGAAGCCAAGGACACCGGCTAAAGGTTTTATTTAAGGATGAGAATTACGAGATGGCACTTCTGCAGAGTAAGTTTCTAAAAACAAACATGTCAGTGTCTAAAGCTTTTTAACAGCACCCTGTAAGGTTTTGTTCAGAAAATGTTTTAAAACTGTAAAATAGAAACGACAAACAAAAAGAAAAGGGAAAAAGGATGTGTTTGCCTGCTTGCATGTAAGTAGCCCTGAATAGCTGATGGCTTCATTTTTACTTATTTATGGGCAGATTATAGAGGTGCATCTGTTCCTCCTCTGTATAAAGTCAGGCATCCCCAGTTTTTAAGATATTTTTCGACACTCTTTGAAGATTTAATGCCAGGTGGAAGATCAGTTAGAATTCCACATATCCTTAACTTTCAAAATAATGCTCCTGCCTGAAAATTCTTCTTGCTTTTGCTCCCAACTTTAATGAAGCACAGTCTAAACATCATCATAACTGAGGCAGAAAAAAAGGAAAGAATCCAACCTAACAAGTCGCAAGAAGAAAATCTTTTCACATGTTTACAGTAAAGCCAAAATATTTCTGCTGTGTTTATTTAACTTAGATGCTACTTATTGGTTTATTCCAGTAATGTCATTTTTGTAAGATGACACATCCCTGAGCATTTAAGTCAGATCCCAGAACAGGAAACACTTAGCTGGTCTCAAGCTTTTATTATTTTTACAAGTTGCTTATACTGCTGTCAGTAAAGAGGGCAAATAACCACAGATAAAGCTCTTTGTCTGCCGTTAATTGTGAGAGTAAGTACGTGCCTTTAGATAGCAAACAACCTGATTTGCATGTGCAATCAGGCAGTTAGGTATCCTGTAGCTAGCCTTTCTACATCTTAATTGTGTCTGTAGGATTGTGTCTGCAGAATGAGAAGCTTTGTTTTAAAGATCATCCCCGTAGAAGTGAAGAACAGGTAAGCTGTCTCGCTGGGGGTTTTGTTTGCTTTGCTTTTTTCCCTCTAAATTCAGTCACTCATCCAAGTAAATATATATGTATATACACCCGCTTTGAAAGTATGGCCTGAGGAATCTGACACTGGCTATCGGTTAGTGGATTTTGCTTAGTAATTGCTTCATCTATTCAATACTATTGAAAATACCCATGAGCAGAATATAGCTGCAGGGAACAACACTAAAGCAGCAACCTAATTAATGAATCTCGTTGCCACTTAGGCAAGCATTATACACTTGGCCTTGGTTGTCAGTATAGATCTGTTCCTATGACATTATATGTTTGTCCAGAAATCTGGTGTGATTATTAGAAAACTGAATAAAGCAGGTTTGGGAAGCTGGTGCATTAGGGTCCATGAGTGCAGTGAATTGTACTCGCAGCATGCAGTTGCATTCCTGATGTTATAGGTGTCACCAACATCTTGTGGCTGCGTGGAACAATAAATGAGTTCACTTTTATCTCAGTAGCTGTGGCCAAGATTATTCGTTGCATTTAGATCAAGTGAAAACAAAGTAGTCGTAGCTGGAGTCTGAAAGTAGGTGATTTGCTTTCACATTATAAAAGGGAGAGCAAAACAGAAGTAGATTTTTTTTTTTTCTATTTAATATTTAAAAACCCACAAGCTTGTGTGTATCCAGTGAGCACCCGGTTTTTATAATCTGGATGGCGGGATGTTTATCTCCAGTTGAGTAATCACCTGCTGGTGATGAGCCTTTTCTGAAGGTCTTGTGAAGAAAGTTATTTTAATAAAAGTCATGCTGATAGTCGACTAATTCTTAATTCCTAGCTTCAAGAAAACGTGATGTTTGAGACCCGCATTCCTGAAATCATTCTACCAACAGAAACTGTAACTGTCTGCAAGTCAGAGCTTGTGCTTTTAACTGAACCAATTTGCTGAGCAGTCAATAAACAAAATTTTTGAGGTTGCACCAGATGATATTTTGATGTTCTTTCCAATCTTGGCTCTTCTATGACACTGTATAAATGGCAAAACACTTCTACCCTGGAACACGATGAATTTTGATCCTGGAGTGTCTTTACTGGTTTTCATGTTCGTGATTAACATGGCAGCTTCTCTGCTTCAGCCTGTACCTGCTGCCCAAGGTCCAGTCTGAACTGGATGGGCTGGTGTGGATGTGCTCCACTTCTGCCTTCCCTCTATGGCTGCTGCAAGTGTTCCTTGTCCACGTCTTAGTGTTAGGTCCTTAGTCTTTACATATTAACACACCTAAATGTGACATTTTATGAAGAATCTTTAACACTTGGAAGTGGCACTTGAATGAGTAATTGCAGTAACTCTAGTAGACAGTTAATGAAGCTTTATGATTTGAGTAATAGAAGTTGTTGCATCTGTGGTTATATATCAGATAGAATAATTTATCTAGCTCTTTACAATCACATTTATCCTTTGGAATTAACCACAACACCTTTTACTGCTGGTGTTTTTTTAAGTCAGTGAGCATCTGGGTTGATCATTAGGCAGCAGAGAAATCAAGTAGGGCTAGTGGGGGTGTGTTAGATGGAGAGGATTGAAATACATGAATTTTATTGATTTATTGTCCTGTACATCCAACATCCACACGGGCAGGTCTTAAAGCTGTGTGAGAACTCAGTGGAAGTTCTTTTTACCTCTTGCAAGTCTCCCAAATTGAGAACAAATCCTCCAGTCAACAGAGATGGCAATTTTCTGAGGTTCAGAATTCCGAGCTTTAGTAAAGCAGCAAGCTAATTAATAAAGCATAAACTGTTGTCATTATTATGTGGAGTGGTGCTGAAGATCCATTATTTTATTTAGTATATTTGTCTTAAAGTGATTATTTTACTAATTACAAGGCTTACTACTCTGTTTAACAGGAGCCTGAATTACTATAATTTGTTGGCAATTCCCACCCTGCATATTTTCATGCAATAAGACAAATATTTCATGGAGTGATTGATCTTGTACATTCCTTTTTGTATGTTTAGGAAAATAGAATGTTTAATTTTTGTTCTAAATTAAGTATTTCCAATTTTGCCACTCTCGTTCTGACAGAATGTTGGTAAATTTTGAAGAAACTTGAGGATAAGGCCACTGGAGGGATGACTGACTCTCAGGGCTGGAAGCAAGTATGTTCCCAATAAAGTCCATAACAAAATGTCCTTTTGCTTTTGCATAATTTACTTTGTATTTAAAAGAAATAGATCTAAGTTCTCAATCCTGGATAAACTTCAAGCAAGAGAAACCCTTCAGCCTTGGAAGCAATTTGGGAGCTGAGTTCTTTGCTCTTACAGGAGTAATATGAAGGACAAAATTCTTAACAGGCTTTTGAATGGATGCTTAGTTTATAGCACCTTGGAATTAGCAGCAGGCATTTAAAGAGTACATGAACTTGGGGCATTCAAAGAATGTGTTATTTAATATTAGGAAAAAAGTTGTCAAGCAAGACTCAGCAAATTGAGGCTAAACTGCCTAAGTCACTCTTAGAACTAGAACTGTACTTCAGAAAATGAGAAGTCAATGTTGGGAAGTTAACTCCTTGTTTTATGGGCAGTGTAGGGCAGGGAAGA
>NW_009911862.1:15934-32065 GCF_000696875.1 Nestor notabilis
CACTTCCAAGTTTGCTGAAGTTTAGGTAGCAAAAATGCACACTTCGAAAAGATACCTAGCAAAAAAATGCACAATCTCAAACTTAGATAATAGTTTCTGAAAATAGCTGGGCTGCCAGAATGTCAGTGTTTGAAATAAGAAGATTGCTAAGGGGAAATGGCAAGTAATAAGGAGCCTAAAGAGACATGAAAAGCCTGCAGCTTCATTTTAGTTTGAGGGAGACAAAATTGCTTAGCACTACTTACAGCATCTTTCATTCAAAGATCTCAAAGCTTGCTGAACCAAACATAATTCTTTGAAGAGAGGTGTAGACTAATGATCACTTTACTGATCATTGAAATGCAGCCGTCTCTGTGCTGGAGCATACTGACTACCTGGCAGCAGGCATCATTGCTACCTCAGTTCAGTACACGAGGTAAAGAGTGAAAAAGCAGTTTGGAAGAGGCTGGGGCAACAGAATGCACTGAAATGCCATCAGTTAAGTCTGGGCACCACCATGCTTTTAATTTAAGAAAAAAGAGTAATAAAAGATCAAGGAGTGCAGATGAGGTTATTTCCTCTCTTCTGACATTCATGTTTATTATTCTGCCAAATGTTTCCTTTATTAGGAAGAAAATGGGGCAGCCAAGATTCTTAATATTAAAAGACTTTAGTGGAACTGTTAAAATTTCATCCTGTTCAAAACTTTAATGCCAGTTGGCTGTATTATCTCTATAATTTTCTTCTTCAGTGCATACAGAACTGCGTGACTTGGTCACTTACCAACAGACTTGAAAGACCGCTACCGTTTAGCTGGGAGAATAACTGGAATTTTTTATGAGGGAGAAAAATGAACTGAAGTGTTTCTTGCTTTCTGATGGTGATAGTAGTAGTCTTTATCTCCCACCCCCACTTTTCCCGTGAAGACAAGAACTCCAATTTTATTTTCAGTGGTGTGAATACGAAAAGTTTATCCTCAACTGAGATGCATAAATATAACCCCCTTTACTATGCAAGTAATAATGAACTTGTAATTCTCTTAAGAGCTGTTAAATGCATGAACAAGTCATGAGAGAGCATTTGTCATGGTTATTTCAAATGCAGACCTTGCTTCAGAGTTCATAGTCTGCAGAAGGAACCTGTGTGTGCAGAGTTCTTTGCAGCACTGGGCTTTGGTGGAGGCGGAAGAACTGATGAACACTGGCATTAACCTGAATATTTTCTCTGAGTCTTGGAAAGTCCTTGCAAGCAAAATATTACTTGATCACTGCTGATAAAATATTGCAGGCATTTAAGCAGCATAAGTGTGTTTATGCTGAGCTTTCTGAACCAGAAGGAGAAAAAAACTTCCTAATGAACCTCCTGGAGAGCCAACCCCAGCACTGGGTCTAACACTGTTTTTTCATCTGATACCAGACATCTCTAAATAGGTCTGCAAGCAGCTCCAACAGTTTGTGCTATTTAATAAATTCAATCTGTAAAACAGGTCACGTAAAAAACCTAAAAACTTTTCTTCTAATTACAGTAAGATTTTATTGAATGCACATTATACATATAGATCATAATACTTATTAAAAAAAGACTATTAAGATTTTACAGTTCAAGATTTTTACAGGCAATGGGAACAGTGGAAGCCTAATGCTTTCGGAGAATCATATCTGCATTAGCAAGATAAAGGACAATTTAGGAAGATTACAAAAGCAATGATTTAGAGTACAACATAAAAATCTGCTGAGAACTAATTCGCAATGCCAGCTGCTGCTAAGCTTCTTAATCTTTATCTAGTTCAATTAAAATCTGAATGTTTGGGATTTCATTAACAACTGGGGACTTGGAAATTACATGCACTTTTACACCATATTCAACTGCTTATGCACATTATTGGAAGTTGCCCGAAATGTCTTCAGGTAGACTTGAGATATAATTAAAACTTAAGTACTTAAAGGATAATGCAGAGGTAAAAGAGGATTATTTTAATTTTTCTGTCAGATCCAATTGACAAAAAAAAAAAAGGAAAATCTTGCTCAAGACGAAATGAGTTGCAAACCAGTAAGAATTTTAATGCAAGTGATATTTATGGATGATTGTGCAATCAGACGTGCAGATCAAACAGCTTCACTGGAGGGCGGAGTGAATTGGATGTTGTAATTGTGCCCTGTACTGCTTGTATTTTCTTTGTGGAAGAACCACTTCACATCTATCGCTCACTTCTGTACTGATGTAACCACGCTGCTATCAATTAATTATGCATTTCAAAGAATCTGCAAGTAGGCCTTTCTAAAATTAAACTAAGCAAAGTGATGAACAAGCTTTTAATCACTTAATACTGTGTATAAAAAATAGTTTCTTTCCATTAATTCCTCCAGAATAATTCTTCTAAAAGTTTTTCAGAAATAGAAAAGGACTTTCTTTTCCCTTCTTTATTGTTTTTCTTCTATTTCCCATGAAACATTTCACCATCGTTGGCTGCTGATTTAAAAAAGCAAAATAAGATGTGTCAGTGTTCAGCCTTATGTTTTGAGGCTGTCATTGAAAAGGTTGAAGATTTGGTCATTTGATGGTGTGCAAGAACACTGACTTTTGCTTTTCTATCTGATGGAATCATCATGCTGGCTGTATTTCTAGAGCAAGCAGGGGTGCTGGTAAAGTCCCTCTGGGCAAGGGTACATGGGGCTGGGGCCAGCATGGTGGGATTTGCTAGTTAAACTCTGGGTCAGATTCTCAGCTGGTTTAAATTTTCAACGTTTCAACCTGGAATGGGTTTCTTTCTCTTTAATTATTCAGTTTTAATGATCTCAGGTGCCACAACAGGATGTGGAGGTAAGGCTATTTTGGGCGTCAGTGAGGATATTCAGGGTGGTGATGTTTCTTTTGGAAATGTTGAAAAGACGTAGTACTGTGGGATAATTAGTACAAGACTTAGAGACAGACTGGACATGTTTAAATGGTGTGTTTTGATCAAGTTAACTTTTAAAATGATACACTGATAAAAGGAAATTGTTCAGCAGTGAAATTTCTTGACGTTTCCTTTTGTCGTAGGGAATTAAGGTGCTATTCTTAGCCAAAGAAAACAGTGAGGTTTTGTCTGCCTGGTTACTTGATCTTTGTTTTTCTTTTCCCTTTATTTAAAACCATTGTGTTAGCAAAGCAAGCCAGTGCTACCAGTGTGTAGGGTTACTGCCAGACACAATTTTCAAAACCAAAATACCATACATTTTTTTGTTTCCTTCTCCCTACCTCCATTATGATTTTTTGTGGAAAAAAAGCGTGACTGGGTTGCTCCAGGCAAGTGGAGAATGCAAGGAAAAAGAGTGAATTTTGACTTCAGTGTACTTTGGCCAAGAGGATAGCTAATGCATAATAAAGGAAAATCTATTTACAGAAATAAGTATATGATGGTTTTCTTTCCCCTACATGTTTGGATTTTGGTTTTTGAATAGTGATGTCTTATGTATTATTTAATAAGATCAATTGTAGTTTCAGAATTAAAAGTAGGCCTTTTGCATTCTTATTTAAAAACCGAAGTAAAAGTGTTTAGATTGCAAGAGTTACTCTTGATAAATCGGTTACATTATTGTACGTATTGTGCAATTACAATCGTACAAGATGTACAATTGCATATTGTGTGTATCCTATACAGGGCCATCTTACATTGCAAAGAGAATCTCACAAATGATTTCCCATACAGGATTGCTAGGGCTAGAGCTACGGGAGGCAGGGAAAAATGGAGTACCCAAGCAGTGATGCCTGAAGGTGTTATCCATGCATACAGGAGATTTTAGTCATGATAAACCATTACTGCTGCTCAACCCTGCTCCCACTTAGAGCAGTATGTGGGAGCAGGACAAAGTCCTCCTTTTGTCTGCAGCTGATCCTAGACTTAAATAAATTGAAATCTAGCTATAACCTTCCTCGTGTGGATGCTAAGCCCAGTGAGTTGTATAGTATTTCAGCTTCGGAGATATTAATTTCCCCTGCTGTATGCTGGGATAGGTGTCCTCAAAAGAGCAGAAAATCTGCTCTTTCCTCTGACTGTAGAAGACATTGAGTTTTTAGAGGTATTTCTTTAAATCTGGGGTTTTCTTCTCTGATCTTAAAACGGATCAGCCATTTTGTAAGTAGCCCAGAATGACAGTCGGGACATAGGTGTTTACTCCTTGGATTTAGATCTTTTCAGAAACGTAGGGGTTGTTACCAAAGATTAAAATAAGCTTCCTTCTTTTTTCTTGCAAAGAGAAAACTGAAATAAATAAAATGAAGAATATTGATATTTCACAAATGGAAACAGTAAATGTGTCGCTAGGGAGATGAGTGGGAGTTGAGAGCAAAGATAACTACAGATATGATAAGTATCTGTACGTTTGGCTTCAGATATGAAAATCTGTGCCACAGATTGATCCTTCAGGAGTAATAAATACACATTATCTGTAATTATTCTTGAACTTCATAAGCCTTACTTTAATAACATACTTTGCATCATTTTTTTTCCCTAGATCTTTTATTTTTATGGCACTGTCAGGCTTTTTAATTTTAATTCCAAGAAAATTGCTCCAGCTGTTATGGATTTTGTTTAAGCTTCCATTTCTGTCATGCTCTTGAAAGCTGATGAACTGTCCCCCTTCTGTTCTCTGGAGGCTGAGAGTTTCCTTTGGTGAGTTCTGGTAGCAGGTTGGAGGGTTCTTGTTTCTGAGCTACCCTCAGATGATTGTTTTTAAAAGGTTTTTTTCTTAAAGAAGATCTCATGCAATGAATTTGCAACTTCTATGATCCTACAGCAGGAACCCATTTTCTTTTGGGTATATCCCCTTTAGTAGAGCGGCAGTTGTGGAGTGCTGATTTAGTGCACGATGTTTCTCTTTGTGGTTATGTGGTGACAGTCACGATTGGACTTCTCAAAGAAGTTGAAATCTTCTCTGTTAATAGAAGAGGCCATCAGACGTGGCAGCAAATAAAGGTGTTCCTGAGAGCTGCGTTAGTGTTACGTTAAGCTTGATTCGGATCTCAGCTGTGTGAATATAAAAAAGAAGTAATGTTCCTGAACAAGAGGGGAATTCCATGTCTGAATAAAATGGGGCTGCTTCAAGTAGGAGAGGAAATCTGAAAATAAAAAAGTAATTGGGCTTGAGTGAGTAGAAGTACTTTTATATGTGAATGTGGGAGACTTGGTATAAATCTCATGCAAGAGTTTTCCTCTAAATTCGGCAATGTAAGCAATATTTAATGTTTTTAACTTGAATCTTACAAATATTCTTTATTTTAAAATATGATGTCAAATAGGCAAAATATCCTTGTTACATGTGTTGTGAAGTGTTTATCAACGGACACAGTAGAGTGGCATACATGTTACCAGCACTCCCATGGATGCACGTTGAGCTAGGATCAGCATGGATATTAAAACTATTATTGGGTTTCTTCTGCTGTTTTAAGTGTGATCACATTTCATGATGTCCTGAGGTCTTAAAAAAATCTAGAACCAGCAGTAAGCAGAATTTCAAGTGCAGCTTTTCTGAAGAACAGACATTAAATATAGATCAGTGCACTCTTCTGCATACCTGACGTGTTAACTGCATGTTATGAGATAAAGTTGAATTTTAAACCAGTAAATTTGAGTATACAGTTTTATTTTCTAATGGCAGTGAAGTATTCAAACTTCTCCCATTTCCATCAGTGTAGTCCTCCCCATCTCCTTATAAGTTGGGGTACCCAACTGTGGGCAGTAGGCCACATCTGCTCAAGTAAAACTGGCCATATGTATGGCCGTGAGGGACTCTCAAGGGAACCAGGAACATGAATTTTAGTGGAAACATCAGTTATTTCACTTGTCCAGAAAAAAAGGTTCAATTTTCAGGTTCATGTATGTCACCATGCTGCTTTTTTCTAAACATTGTAAAAAAGAAAAAAAGTTCAATTTTAAGGATAAAAAGTAAACCCAAACCAGTTAAAGCCATTCTCTATCCTCTTTTTCTCTTTTATAAAATGAAACTTGAATGATTCTGAATAACTTTCGAGCAATTCCTTAAATGGAATATTTTTTTTTGATTCATACAGTTTTAATTTCAAATTTTGCATTTACTAATGACACATTTTTACTATATCTGAAGATTGCCATCTACTGGTATGTAAGAGCTTTGGGGTCTGCTATTGTTCATAAATTTGAAAATTCAATGAAGTTGTTATTTTCTCAGTTGATTTTTCTGATGGCATTATGCTTCATAGGACAGGGAAAATAGCAGGGAAAACATTAACAGTATTTACTTTATCATACCAAGCACTGCAATTTCTGCTTAATTAAAAGCCCGTGATAACAAGATGCTGATGCTTCCCACGTGAATGAGCTTTCTAGTCCTCCAAATGAAGCTATGTTCATACATCTATACTATAAGAATAGAAGAACATATTATTAAAAGGTTAAAATGTACATTTTCTCTAAGCATTTGAAGTGGTCCTGACATGTAATGGTTAGGTAGCTCAATATACTAGCGGGATAGACTTTAACAGTATAAATTCCGAAAGTATGGGAGCTGCCTCTCCCTCCTCAAGCAAATTTTTAGTTAACCCTAAAATTCATTAGGTTTCTAAACCCTGATTCCTCCCAGCATAAGGATCACTGGAGGAATGTATTTTCTCCCCACAAGCTGAGAAGGGGCTAATGTAACCCATGTCAACCACTGAGCAGGCAAGGAGCAGTTAATTTTCTGCTCTAAGCTTCAATATTAATATGCACCTGGAGCCTCCATCATCTCAGAAATTTGGGGCAGCTGTGGGATGGGAAGGTGGCTGCTCCTGCACTGATTGCAGGTGGGTGACCTGTTTTTAAGGAGGCCAGGGGGTGCTGTGAATCTATGCTTGCTGTGGAGAGCTGAGGAACTAGTCTGTGCGTCTGGCAGGGGCTGTGGCTCTCAAGCAGGTGAGGACACCCATAAGACAGTCAAAACTGTGGGGTTTTTTTTTGCCTGGTTCATTGGTATTTCTTAATGGTGAGGTGCTGAGCATGCTGTGTCTTCTGTATCTTACTTTTAGATGTTTGTTTTTGTGAGGAAGTAGTCAGGTGCCTAGCATGGGGCTTTGCTTTCCCTCCCAGGGACCTGGCACCTAAAGCTCAGCTTTAACTTACTGTGTCCTGCTGTGTGTGACCTATGTGGAGCATCACAGCTATGTAACTAAGCCTTTGAAGTAACTTGCAAAGGGCTATGCTGTTCTCTTGGTAAAGAAAGAGTATTTTCAGCTGTGGCTGGTCTATTCTTGCTTGAAGCAGTGCTTACCACATAGGCGCCAGTACTAAGCAAATGATACTGTAGATGTGAACATACTGCTGCTTCTTCCACTGTTATGAAGCATGCAAAAAATTGCGTTGCTCAGGGAAAGTGGCCTGTATCTTGGGGTAAGGCATAGGTAATGTGATGAACCAGCTATTGCTGTACTGTAACTATTCAAGCTTTTACTGAATTAGAAACTAAGTAGTTACGTAAAACCTGTGTTAACTTGCTGAGATGTTAAATAAAGCATGTTCACATGCACATGCTATTGTTGTTCATTTTCTGTCTGCTATTCTGATTTTATTTGGGAGTTTGCTGTGTATTCACAGCCATCTTGTCTGAGTATCCAGTGTTTCTCTTTGATCTGAGAGGTCTTGTCTGCAGAAAAGAGTGAAAATAATGGTAAAACAACACATTGTGCATTTACATTAAAAGGTGTTTTCTAAGGTTCTTCTGTATGAACTTCATAAAGTGTATTTATTTGAGATATTCAGCTGTTGGCACTGTGTTTTGGTTTTTGGCTAGCTACAGAGTGTCAGTTATGTTAATTATAAATAGTCTCATTGGCTTTTTAAGGCAAGCAGGCTTTCCACCATTTGTTCACATAAGCCAGGTTTATACTACTTTGGTGCGTAACCATTTTGAACGTAGAAGAGTGGGGAGATTTATTGAGAGGCCATAAAGCATGAGCCTACAACCTGGAGCTAAGTTGACTGGAAAGATAATTAGGTAGAATAAAAATAGAAGATCATCCCATCTTGAGTAGGTTGAGGGCATTTCTGCTGTGCACCAGCTTATGCAAACACTAGATTCATGTGATGGTGCTCCTGACTGGAGTTTTCAGTGCACAAGGGATGTGGCAGTGTGAGCCAAGCCATCCAACAGATGCGTGTTGTTCCTTCTCCCTACTAAAGAGAACGTTTACCTTGGGTTGCTTCTTTTACCCCTCATTAGATAAACATTGACTTTTTCAATTCTTCAAGGAGAAGCACACTCTGAGACACAAGTACTGATTCCCACCTTCTGTAAGCATCTCCACAAAGCAAATTCATGTTTACAAAGAAAAATTGAGTACCGTGTTAATGTGGTGATTGATTGACATGAAAAAGCAGCTCTGTGATGGGTGAGACAAATGTGTTCATGATAGCTCGGAGGAAACACAGTCTAAACCATCATTGTCATTGCAGGTTTTTCAGTGGTGGTTCTTTATTATAAGCAGTCAATTTACTTCCAATTATAACATGAGCTACAGTAAATCTTGTGGTGGTTAATCACAGATCAGCAGGCATAAATCACAATAGACAAGACTTGGCTATGAAGAGGTGGACCATTCATTAATAAAAACAATTGCATCATTCTGGTCTCCTTGGTGGCATGCATAAGTCTCATTTCCTTTAAGATGTTCACAGTGCTCGTGTTGGCCTATAATATGTTTCAGTATCATTAGATGTAGCATGGAGTGAAAATCCCCTGCCTATGTGAATTGGAGAAAGTAGCTTGAAGTTTCTCAGCTGCTGATTTGCCAAAAATTCCTTTCAAAATGCATATCACAAATTACTCATAGAATCATAGAACAGTTAGGGTTGGAAAGGACCTTAAGATCATAGAATAGTTAGGGTTGGAAAGGACTTTAAGATCATCTAGCTCCAATCCCCTGCCATGAGCAGGGACACCACACACTAAACCGTGTTGCCCAAGGCTCTGTCCAGCCTGGCCTTAAACGCCTCCAGGGTTGGGGCATTCACAACTTCCTTGGGCAACCCATTCCAGTGCCTCACCACCCTCACTGTGAAGAACTTCCTTATATCTAACCTAAAGTTCCCCTGTTTAAGTTTAAACCCATTACCCCTTGTCCTACCACTAGAGTCCCTAATGAAGAGTCCCTCCCCAGCATCCTTGTAGGCCCCCTTCACATACTGGAAGGCTGCTCTGAGGTCTCCACGCAGCCTTCTCTTCTCCAGGCTGAACAGCCCCAACTTTCTCAGCCTGTCTTCATACAGGAGGTGCTCCAGACCTCTTATCATCCTCGTGGCCCTCCTCTGGCCTTGCTGCAGCAACTCCATTCCTTTTTATGTTGAGGACACCAGAACTGTACACAATACTCCAAGTGAGGTCTCAGGAGAGCAGAGTAGAGGGGCAGGATCACCTCCTTTGACCTGCTGGTCATGCTTCTTTTGATACAGCCCAGGATAGAGTTGGGTTCTGGGCTCAAGCACACACTGAAGCCAGCTCATGTCAAGCTTCTCATCAACCAACACCCCCAAGTCCTTCTCCACAGGGCTGCTCTGAATCTCTTCTCCACCCAACCTGTAGCTGTGCCTGGGATTGCCCCAACCCAGGTGTAGAACCTTGCAGTTGGCTTGGTTACACTGAGGTTTGCATTGGCCCACCTCACAAGCATGTCCAGGTCCCTCTGGATGGCATCCCTTCCTTCCAGCATGTCAACTGAACATACACCTGTTCTGTGCAGAAGTATATTAAAAGGTGGTGAGATGAGAACCTTAAATTGAGAGAGATTTTACCTTTTTTTTTTATATAGTAGTAATTCTGACCCTTGGAGTGGCCTCGGACCAGATTTAACAGAAACTTCATGCGGATGATTTTAAACTTGTGAATTGCTGTTGCTCTTCTTAATTCCGCCTCCCCAACAGTTGGGATGATTTTGCATGCAATCAGTTCAGTTGTACTCCTGTCTGCTGGGCAGTTCTCCTAAATAGTCAGTGGTGACAAAACACAGTTTTTACTTAAAGTGAGACTGAGTAAGTCTTTGGTGGGTATATGGTTGTAAGAAGGGCAGAAACAGGAAAGAGAACTCATCAGCTTCTCAGCTGTAAGATTTCTATTTTTTTGCAAGAATTCCCTTTTCATTAAATGATACTGCATCTTTTGAGGAAATAAATCACTGTTTGCTAAGGGTAGAGCAGGCTGCTGTTGGAGATGATGATTTACCAGGGTAGTCATGTCATTGATGGATTCCAATATTTATTAGTAAATAAATTTGTTAACAAATGAATCATGAGACTGTAACTTCAGTATTTCCTTGATGTGTTCACTGGTGTGTGAAAAGGGATTGATGAAATGCCCATTCCAATCCATGAGAGTCTGTGATTCTGATGGACTTTGGAAGAGGATTAAAACTGTTTACAACTCTTTTTGGTTGAGTTTATTAACAATAAAGTGTGTTTACAGCTAATTGTATGGTTTTCAAACCCTTCAGTTAGCTGACTGATGATCATGCTTATAAACATGACCTTAATTACAAGCAAAAGAGGTGGGGAAGGGGGAGCTGCTTGGTCTCAAGTGCTTTGCTTCTCTTACGAAGACTTGAAGGAACAGAAGCACTTCTCTCAAAAATATAAATTTTCTTGCTGTGCTTTGTTGCCTCAATAGCTCCTTATCTGTGAACCCATGAAAAATGAGTCTGTGTCATGGATCATCTACCATTTGTGTTTTGATTTGCATTTCAGAATATGGCTTAGATCTGATATAATGGGTTCTTCCTTTATTGTGGCATCTGTCCTTGGCTACACACTATTACATCCTTGCCGGCTCTTACTGTGTGCGGATCTTGCGCTCGCCCTGAGCACCCCCTTTTCATAGGTCTATAAATTACATGTGTGACCTCAGGAGGTTTTTGTGCAATTCTTCCATGTGTGGCAGAGATGATAAAGCTTCCTTATCTCTTTGTGGCATTTTGTGGATAAATTCATACATGGCTCTGTGGGGCAACCATCAAATAACCTGCTTGCTGGTGCTGCTGCTGGTAAATAAGCCTGGAAATGTCCATCTGTGGGTTTAACTGTGTTCTGAGTTTCTCTGTGTGAACGTCTGCTCGGTGAAAGCATTCAGAAGACAGTTCTTATGTGTCTTCACCTAAACATCTGTGGCTTAAAAAAAAAAAGTAACAGAAGTTCAAATGGCTCCTTTTAAAATTGGGAACTCTATAGTATCTTTGTAGCAGGTTATCCAGCCTTGTTCCTTTTACTGGTGAAATAGAAAAGTTGATTAATTAGAGTGTTGATGAACCTCCCATCCTAAATCTAGCATGTACCTACAAGAGGGCATCCCAGGATGTGATTGGATAAATCTATATTTATGCAATATATTGGTTTTATATGAAAATAATTTGCCCTCATTGGCTGTGGTCCCTTTCAGTCTCTGTTGTTATCTGGAATACATAATAACAGAACATCATTTCAATCTATCAGTGCAATCAGACAAAGAGATTCTGTTGCAAACTCAGGGAAGATTGTGTCCCAGATGGGAACAGCAAATTTAATTACTGACAATGGAATGAGTACAGAATGTTTCTGCACACACAGTTCTGGACAATGCACTGCTTTGAACCCCTTTCAACTTGATTTTTGCAATCTTATGCTAGGAAGAGTTAGTGGATGGTAATCCCCTAAACTGAGGATGAGTGTGTGTTACAGAAAAGCTGGTGAAATGCTAATGAATTCGTTGACTGAAGTCTGCAAAATAGCTAAACATCTAAAGAGCAAATATCAAGCACTGATATTTATGTAGAGATAGTACAGAGGACAGAAAAACTGTTTGTCTTGGAGAGGCCTTGTTCTTCCAGTAAAGCATTTTTTTAATAGGGAGAGCTTTATTTTAGGTGGCTGCCTTACCTCAAGAACATATCTGCGTGATGGTGCTGCAGTTCTTCCTCTGTAGGAAGAGGCCAAAGGTGTGTAAGTCAGGAGCTGCTGGACAAATACTGCAGATAAAAAATAAACCGGAAGCTGATGACAAGTTCTAATTCTTTCTGCGCTTGCTGAACAGCTGCCTGTTGCCATTCCAGTGTGCTGGAGGTAATGACCTTCTGGATGCTTTCTAATAAAACAGTGAAGAGCTGACTTCATCATCCTTAAAGCAGATTACTTTTGAAAAAAATATGCTTTACAAATACCAAGGGTGCTCTTTAGGCAGTCATGTCTTCTATTATGAAGTCTTGAATATTTTTCTACCATTAAGTGGGGGAGTTCTCCCAATCCAGCGAGGTATACACAAATAGTTCATACGGAGGAAGCAGGGTATTTTCTGTCTAGATCTGTCTAGAAGAGCTGTGTCATCAGATGGGTTTCTTTTAAGTTGTTTTAAAGGGGGTCTAATAAATTAAGGTTTTGGGTTTGTTCGGGTTTGTTTTTCGGTGTTTTTTTTTTTGGGCGGGGGGATCACCTTTTGCATCACCTTCATTTCTTTACCTAAAATGATCTTGGGTTAAGATGTTGTGGTAAGTCTAGCAGTGCCTTGCATGTTTGTGTCTTGGACTCTATGTGATAGCAAGATGATAGCAATAACTCTGTGGGACCAGGACTGTGGTTTTGCAGGCGGGCAATCGAGGTATTTCCCCATCAGTCTGAATACCCAGTGTCCAGACACGTGTTGAGCTGCTGTCTTGTGGCTCAGCCTGTGACAGTGTGGATTCTGGTATGCAAACAGCTCTGTACCCCAGTACTTCTAGTCATCTGTTTATGTTAATACTGGATAACAAGGCAAACACTAGGCTTGGCCTCAGTGTACTACCATGGGCTTCCTGCTGACTTGTTTATGCCTTCTCATCCCACAGGTTTGTCTGTTGTCATAGTTCCCATTTTCTTTCCCTTTTTGAAAGCAGGACAGGAGGTCTCTATGGAGACAGACATCAGTTCCACTCCATGCACTAAACTGTAGGGGTTGCTGTAAGAGCAGAGCTGCAAACACATGCCATCCCCTGTGGAAGCAAAAAACATTGCCACGCTGACATCTCCAATCCCCAGTGTCTCTGGGAATTAACATTTCAAGGTCACAACAGCTTCCCTGTAACAACACTGCCTGCTATTACCTTCATTGGATCAGTAATGTGGTAACCGGAACATCATCTCTGCACAGTACAAGTTCAACTTCCAGGGTTGTTTTCATTAACTGCATAAAAGACACCAAGCTGTGCCAATGTGTCTTTAGAAGTAAGACACATGAATTTCATCAGAAATGAGAAAGTTGATCGTAGGTCCCAGTAAATCACTGTGACATGGACGAAAAGCTTTTTAGAGCTGGTATTGTCACAGAGAAGGAAGTTCAAGAGTTGTCTGAGCTGGTGCATGTATGTAGGTATTCAAACTTGTACCCAGAGGAGCTGTGTGGCTGAGCAGTGTTGTGTAAAAGATGTGACTTGAGTCTCTGAAACCCTCTGAGCAGCAAATTGCTGGAGACAGGGAGGTACCTATCTCACCTGCTGTCCTTGTTTGGAGTTGAACATAGTTGTTGTTGTCGTCAGCCGTGTGATGGATACAATGGGAAATGCTGTCAGGTTTGGCTGAAACAACTTTCATTCGTGTAATGATGAGGAATGTGTTACAGGTGTAATTTTCGGAAGTACCGTAGCAACTTGGGAACCAAAATCCATCAACAGTGCAATCACTGAAGTTCAGGTTCCTACATCACTGACTGCTGAAAGTCTGGTTTGCGCCTGCCTTCACCTGAAATTGAACCAAGGACACGGAGAAGTGCGTGTGCATGTATATATGTATTTTTTCCCAGCTACCTTTTGTATGTGTTTATCTGCAATCACAGACAGCTGTATAGGATAAGCCTTTGCTCACAAGGCAGATAGAAAAGGAAATCAGAGCTGAAGCTGCTCTGAAAATTGAAGGGTTGAACTGGACAGGATGAGTAGAATTTGAAAACTCCACCAGATGAGGAATAAGAGTTATGTGATGATGTGTATTTCATTTTTCTCTCCTGGAGGGGACAGTACTGATCTTGCATGCGGTTTATTTCAGGGTCCTGAATGGACTGGTGGTCCTGCATAATACTGATAGAAGTATCATCTCTTGTTAGTTTACAGTATATTCTATGAATAACAATTGCATTTTGTAGCAAATTTCCTGGATAATACATGCATAATTAGGTAAGTGTAATTTTAGTAGGACATTGGCTAAGTGTGTTTAAAGGAGTGCTTAAAATACCAGTGATTGAAAGGTGACATAGTATTTTGTTCAGTGTTATGATCCCAATTAAAAAAAATTAAAAATTTGTAGGATCTGGTGTCACATAAAGCACACAAAACTTGCAAATGCAGATCAGCAGTTTGCCTGAAGCATAGCATCTGGATATTGTCTGTCTGGACCTGTGGTCTTCAGCCCGTCACTGGTACCACACAGCTGTGTAGCACAGTGCCACATCTAGAGATAGAGCAGAGATTGACGGTTCAGTATTGGTTATGAAATAAAGGTCAAGTTCTGCTGTCTGATAAATGTGCTTTCTGTTAACCTCCTTGTATGCTATGAAATTAAGATTAATTCAGATAAAGTCATCAAAGAATATTTTGGTGGGGGTTGTGTAGTGATTCCAAGCTGGTGCATAGTTTATGAGAGGGAGTAGTCTTTTCTTGCTGCTGGCAAGAAATAAACCACTCCTTTTAGTACTGTAATGTCTTTTTTTGTGCATTTGTTAGTTGGCTTCTATCAGCTCCTCAGGCACAGGTGGTTGGGTCTGCCTCAGTATAGGAGTGTATCAGGTCCCTGGGAGCTCAGCTTCTTGGAATATTTTCACAACTAAGGACAGTTAGGAGAATGAAAACCACCTTATGTTGTAATCTAAGTGAGGTCTTCAAGGCTCTTGTAACCAGTACAGACAGGAAGGAGTCTCCAGAGGCATTTGCTTTGTCTCAAGATAGGTGTCCGATGTAAGACATCCTCTGGGACTGTCTATTGGAAGAGCTTATTGGCTGTGTCCACTGTGGATGGGTTTTATTGTTGTCGTGGTTTAAGCTCAGCCAGTAACTCAGAACCATGCAGCCATTTGACAGTTGTATTTCCCTGTACTTCCAGGATATCACTGGTCCTTCATCACTGATGAAACATTACTTGGAGTGTAATGATTGCTTACATGATTTAATGATTGCTTGACTTTGGCCTGCATATGGTATTGAAGAAGTGTCACGAGATTGTACTTACCCTTGGTGGAAAAAATGAATAAAAAGTCTTCTGACTTACTGACATACTTCCATTTTCTAGTAATTTATAGATACGAGCAAAAGTAGGAGCTGTAGATAGGAGCAAATAAGAATAGACACCAAATCAAATAACAAAATTTTGAAAAGGTCAAATTAATATATTTTTACAGCTATCTTTCACAGACTGCAGGAGGCATTAAAATTCTGATTATAAGTTCTCGTGAGAATGGAATGTAATGAGAACAGGAGCCAGCACATTATAAATCCACTCTCCTGGTAATAATTTAACTAGAACAGTAACTGGTACAAATGTAATTCATTAACTCATTTTTATGACAACTTAAAGACTGAAATCTGGTTGTTATCATGTGATCGTCTTATGCCATATCTAGGGCATTTTTTTGTAGTTACAGAGTTGAAGAATTGAGACTAAGATACATCATAATAACAGATGGATATAAACTTCCTTGGAGTCTACCTTATCACAATTGCTGCCTTTTATCAATTTCTTTTGCTTTAGATTGGGTTGAAAGAATATTTAAAAAGTAGTTCCGATTTGTGTGTATTTAGAACAGATGGCTAATTTAACTAGTCCAATCTCAGTTTCTTATTGGACTCCATCCAGTGGTCCTTGCAAGTCTGATATTTCAATGCAGCATTTTCCCAAACCTTCAGGTGCAATAACAAAGTAATTAAGACTGCTTTGAATTGTAAATGTCCATTAAAAAAGTGTGAATTTTGATGCTAGCAACATTTGTGGAGCTTTCGTTATTTTGCGGAGTTTCAGTTGCACTGACAGTAAAGACTGGAACCAGTATCATGGAGTCATAGAATAGTTAGGCTTAGAAAGGACCTTAAGAGCATCTGCATCCAACCCCCCTGCCATGGGCAGGGACACGTCACACTAACCATGTTGCCCGAGGCTTTGTCCAACTGGGCCTTGAACACTGCCAGGGA
>NW_009911863.1:0-394 GCF_000696875.1 Nestor notabilis
GGGAAGCGGTGGTGTCCCCCGGAGCCTTGTCCTGAGCCGTGTGTCGCCTTGCAGGGGCCTGGAGCCATGGCTGAGCACATGATGATGTCCATGAGCCACGGTGGCACCGGGCTGCAGAGTTACCGCATGGGGGTGAGCGGGCTGCAGGGACCCCCGCAGCACGGGCAGCACGTGCTGAGGACGCTGCCTGCCGCCGGTCAGATGATGCCCTATGGAGGGGCCACCATGGATGGTGCGATGAGGCCGAGACCCAACCTCAGCGGACAGATGGGCCATCACCAGATGCAGAGCGCGATGATGTACAATGGCCCCAGCCAGCAGCAGCAGCAATACATGGGGCCGGTGGGCACCCAGCAGCTGATGGCCAGCATGCACCTACAAAAACTCAACACTC
>NW_009911863.1:425-3130 GCF_000696875.1 Nestor notabilis
TCACCCCCTGGGTATGAGCAATGGGCCTATGGGAGCTGGTGCCCAGCAGTACAGAGTGGGGCCAAGCCAGCACCCAGGCATGCAGCATATGCCCTCACCAGCACTGACCTTGAACGTTATGGACACTGATCTCATAGATGAGGAGGTCTTGACATCCCTTGTCCTGGAACTGGGGTTGGACCGGATTCAGGAGCTGCCAGAGCTATTCTTGGGACAGAACGAGTTCGACTTCATTTCAGACTTTGTTAGCAAACAACAACCCAGTGCCATCAGCTGTTGAGGGGCTTTGAGCTCCTCCTTGTGTCTTGGTGGTTTTGAGTTTGTTTCTAACTTCCGTCTCCACCTGCCATCCTCCTCCCTTCCTCTGCCTTGCCCTGCCCTGGATTCCTGACCTCCCCAAAGAGACAATCATCGGACACTGGCTTGCAATGGATTGCTTTTTTCCTTCTGTGTGGTTTTCCTGTGTGGGAGTTCCTGGGGAGGGAGCGTGTACCCCAAACAGAGCAGATCAAGAGCTCTTGCTGTAAAGCTGCCTCCAAATGGCGTTAACAGGATTTCTGGCATAAGTAGAAATAATGGACTTACGACTTTCCACACCTCGGCTTTGGGCGCAGGAAGCAATGGGCAGCCCTGCCGGTAGCTGGATTTGCTCGAGGATTCTGTGGTGCCAGTGAAGTTAAAGGATCTCATGAGAGAGGATTGTCTCCCCGGTGCATGGTTTGAACCAGTTTCCCCTTGCAAACAAGGGTAGGGTTAGATATTTGTTGGGACTTCTTGCCGTGACAGTAAATAGGTCTTCAGTCCTGTGTGTTCAGCTCGGAAAGGGGGCACTTCCCCTGCAGCAGGCTTTTCTCTAGCTGGCTGAGCAAAATAAAGGATGCCTTGGGGAAGGGTGTGCGTATGTGCCTAAATGTTCATCTCTGGAACTTCAGCTCTCTGACCTGTACAGCCAATCAACTGTAAAATATACAAAGTGTTTGAGGTTGATTCAGGCATAAAGGCTTAAAGCTGCAGTCTAGCTCCACTTTTTTCCACCTCTGAAACCAAATAAAGACCATGTAACTGTATATTCCAGTTCTAATCTTATTTATTTTTCCTATGATTATTTATTTGCAAAGGGCTCCTTTTGTTATTTGGCTTTGGGACTGCTAGGAAGGATGCATGGAGAGTACTGCAGCTTTAAGATGCTGGCTTCCAGAAGAAAAAAAGCAAGCCCGGGATAGTTTTCAAGCTGCTCTGCAGAAAGTCACTTCACCCGGAGAGCTTTGTGCTGGACGCACAGGACTGTAAATCCAACACCTTTCTGAACGTGATAAAGACGACTCGATTTCTCATTCCCTCACTCACAAGAGGTTAAATGTAAAGAAGCCGGTGGGGTTTTGTTTCCTCCGCGGTCTCTTGTTTCCAGGCTCTGTGGAAAGCTCCTGTTAACTCCTAGTTGCTGCTGCCCCCTGCCGCTGTCAGCTCCTCTGGCAGCCGCCACTCGACCCAGCGAGAATGTACAGACCGGTTTGCAAATAAAAGCTGACCCATCCCCGCTGTGCGTTTGTGTAGTGCTGTCCCTGGGGCTGAGCCGCTGTGACCCGCACCCGAGCTGCCAGTGTTGTGTTTCCAGTCCTCACAGTGGCGCTGGGAGGATGAGGTGCTGCTGCTCTGGGCTCAGGGCAAGTTCCTGGTGGGAAGATGCTGCCCTGGTGCATGGCTGCTGCTTGCAGGCCTGCTGCTGCCTGACCCGAGGTGCTCAGATGAGGGGTGGTCCTCATGCTCCTTCCAGACCAAGTGCAGCTCTGCCAGGAGCTCTCTGCTGCAGTTTTCTATAGCACACAGGCTCTCCAAATCAAGACAGCCTTTGATCTACTCTTCCAGAGCTTAGCTTTTTCTTTTTAAAGGTTCCCAGCCAGTCTTCCTGCAGAGTTCACATGTCCCTTTCCTGCCTTGCAGTAATGGGGGTGTGGATGCTGGTATTGGAGTGGCTGGGTCACTTTGGCCACATTTTGGGTTGCCTGTCCATGTCCCCAGCCTTGTTCCTTGCCTGACTCAAGAGCAATTGTTAGTCCTGTTCTTTTGGTGCTTATGCCTGTGCAATCCGGAGAACTGGTCAGAAAGTCAATGGCAAGGCTTGTGTTGCAGGTGGGAGAGCCCTGCTTGGGCTGTGAGCCCTACGGTGGCACGATGGTCGAGACCTGAAAGAGTTTTGCTTTCTCTGTGCATCGGCAGAATAGCAGAGGGCATGGTCAGGAGGTTGTGGGTAAGGAACAAGGAGTTGGCAACTGGATTTATTCCTTAGATGAAAAGTAGCTGAACTCCAGAACAAAGCAGCATGTTCTAGGCTGTTGGTTGTGGGGGTGCAGGTTGTGTGACACACCTGCAGTGTTCCAGCTACAAGCAGGAGCTATGCCCAGCCCATAGATGCAGGTTTGCCAACTTCAGCAGCTTCTGCAGAGGTTTCCCAGGAACAGGAACACGTTTCTCCGTAAGAAGCACTTGTCATTTGATGCAAACTGGACAGAAGAACATGTTTGTACATCCTCTTGGAGGGCTGTGCAGTGCACTGGGAAAGGGGCTGTTGATTGAAGTCGCAGAAAGGGAGCTGGTGTGGATCCAGAGATGTGGAGTGACTGGGAGTCCCAGTCGGGATTTTCTTGGGAGTCTGCCCTAGCAGGCTCGGTTGAGATTATTTCAAGGTCAGCTTTCATACAAACACA